>NC_025996.2:56380347-56579987 GCF_000442705.2 Elaeis guineensis | reverse complement strand
GAAGAAGAAAAAAAGAAAAAAAGAAAAAAAAAAAGAAAAAGAAGAAAAGGAAAAAAAAAAGAAGAAAAAGAAAAAAAAAAAAAGAGAAGGGGCGGAGAGAGAGAAACTCTCTCTCTCTAGATTTTAAGATTTATGGAATTAATTAATTAAAAAAAATTAAAAAAAAAATAGCAATAAAAAAAAAATTTAGGATGTCCATGGATTAATTCGAAAACCTGGATGCTGTCGACAAATTGATCCTCGTGGGGATATTAGATTTTTAATAATTTAGTTATTTTTAATTCGATAAAATTTTGATTTAAAATATGATATTTGACATATCAGGTTCAGAGAAGGATTTTCGAGATCCTTAGAATTTATAGTTTGGATTTTCTTTTGAGGCAAGTAGTGTTTACTTTTACTGAATTTATCTGGTATATTATGAATTAAATAAATTTATGCATGCTTGCGATTGAAATTATTTATTGAAATAATTGCTGAAAATTATTTATGATGAAAGTTAATTGTAGAAAAATTATTTATGATTGAAGTTATTTGTTGAGCAATTATTATGATGATATATGATCTCAAAGAATGTTATAATTGATTTGACTCGAATATCAATTAATTTTATTATTCTTGAAAATAATATATGAATTGGAAGACAATATGAAATTGACAACCTGACTGTGTTGAGGACCCCGCCAATGGGGGCATATATGTTGGCAATTGACTGTCCTGAGGATTTATGTCGCCAGTGAGACCAGCGACATGTCGCCAGATAGACCAGCGACAAAACCGCCAGTTAGACCAGCGGTTCCAAAGGACTTGGCTGCCAGATGATTCGCAGCCCACCGCAAGCAGATACGCGGTATTATGACCCTGCCACAGGGATAATGTGGTCATAGTCATGGTTGGTAAGAAGAATTTAAGAAATTGATGAATTTAAGAAGAAAAGCATAATTGAAAATTATGATGATTTAATTTTTATATATGATTGACAGTATGAATATGATTTCATGAAAATACATATTGATTTGTTATGCATAGTATTATTTGCCTGATTATTCAGTTAAAAGGTATACACTGCTTACTGGGCTATTTAGCTCATGATAAGTTTTATGTTTTTCTTACAGATCCAGAAAATTAGCATGATGCGGGATTTCGGTTGGGAGAGCGATTAGAGATGGAGTTAACTCATTGATTTAGAATCTTTCTCAGAATTGATTCAGGACCTTTAGTTTTGTTTTTAGTATTGACTTTGTCAGACAGTTACCTTCTTTTGAACACTTAGTTTTGATTTGTTATTTGAACCAAGGTTTGATTATTGAATGAAGAAAATTTTATTTAACTATTTGTGAAGATATCATGATGAGATGCCTTGCATGCTTATGGAAAAAGTATTCTATAAGTATGCGGCGGTTGCCATGACCCTCGATTCACAATCTCGGGTCGGGGGCGTGACAATTAATATGGCATCAAAGCATAAGTAGATAGATAGAGACATGTAGAATTAAGTGAGCGAGTGACGGGTAGACATTAGGAAATTGAAAGGTTAGTCATGATGATTATGATTTGACTTGTCACAAGTTATAACCTTATTAAGGATAAGTTATTATCTCAAATCTAACATAGGTCAATATGCCTCCATGACGAGCGAGGAATACTCAAGGAACGGTAGGAGGGACATCAAATCCACTTGGCGATAATACTCCCCAATTAAACAGCGGTACAACTCAGCAGGAGGGAATCCATGATCCTACCAAAAATACTGCGACAGCACAGGAGCCGAACATGACTCAACTAATGCAAACTCTGATCGGAGTAGTTCAAACACTGCAACAGTTACTTCAACAACAACATGCACAGCCACGTCAGCAATTTCCACCAATACCTAGACATGGAGAACATCCGATGCAGAGAAACAATATCGTCGAATTTAAGAAGCTAGCTCCTCCAGCCTTCAAAGGGACCATCGAGCCACAAGAAGCAGATAACTGGATTATGAAAATGAAGAAGGCCTTCGCCGTGCAAGAATGCCACGATGAAGAGAAGATCCGCTATACAGCATATCTGTTATAAGGCGAGGCATACAACTGGTGGCGTATACTGGAACAAAAATATGAGCACGATGGGATACCACTCACTTGGGAGAGATTTCGTGATGAATTCTTTGATAAGTATTTTCTCCGAAGTGTCAGAATACAGAAAGAACAGGAGTTCATTCACCTGAGACAGGGTAACAGATCTGTTGCAGAATATGAAGCCAAATTCACGGAGTTAGCAAAGTTTGTTCCGAGACTAGTTGAGATTGAGCAAGACAGTACACAAATTTGAAATGGGACTGAAGACAGAAATCAGAAGACAGGTTGTACCCTATAAGCTAACTACCTATATCTCAGTTGTGAACAAAGCTCTAATAATTGAGAGAGAAGCTAATGAAGCTCATGCAGAGCGTAAACGGAATCAGAAGAAGAGAAATAGGTTTAGTGAAACTCAAGGACGAAATCAGAATAATAAGGTTCCAGCAAAGAAGCCAGCAACTGATAAGAATCGTGAGAATGAGGCAGCTACATGTTCGAGATGTGGCCGAAGAGAGCATGAGACTTCTAATTGCCCATGGAATACTGGTTCGTGTTTTAGATGTGGCCAGAAAGGACACAAGATTGTAGATTGCCCGCAGATGGACGAAAATAGATCAACACAAGCAAGGGACGGAGGTCAAAGGTCGAAAACTCAAGGAAGAATCTATGCACTCACACAACAGGATGCTCAGGCCTCCAATACTGTGGTGACAGGTATCATTCCTGTATCCGGTATTCATGCTTCAGTTTTGTTTGATTCTGGTACAATACACTCCTTTATATCCACTACTTTTATTAGACAGCATGATATAGGTTGTGAACCCATGAAAATCAAATTATATGTTGAGACACCAGTAGGTGGTATTTTGAGTACCGAAAGTGTGTGCAAGTCCTGTAGTATTAAGATAGGAGAAAGAGAATTACCAGCAGATTTGGTGGTCCTGGATATGCATGATTTCGATGTCATTCTAGGAATGGATTGGCTGGCTACCTATCATGCCTCTGTGGATTGCCATGGAAAGAGAGTGAATTTTCACATACCGGGAGAATTAACTTTTAGTTTTGATGGAAGTACAGGAACCACCCCTCCACGTATTATTTCACCTGAACAAACTAGACAGATGATAAGAAAGGGATGTAGAGGTTACCTAGTATCAATAAAGAATAAAGAACATGATGAATTGAAGTTACAGGATATTCCTATCGTAAATGAATTTTTGGATGTATTCATTGATGATTTAGTCGGGCTACCCCCAGATAGAGAACTTGAATTTACTATCGAGTTGGCACCTAATACCAGTCCGATTTCTAAAGCTCCTTACAGAATGGCCCCTATGGAGTTAAAGGAGTTAAAAGATCAATTACAGAATTTATTGGATAAAGGTTTTATAAGGCCTAGTGTATCTCCTTGGGGAGCTCCAGTCTTATTTGTGAAGAAGAAAGATGGTAGTATGAGACTTTGTATCGACTATAGAGAGTTGAATAAAAATACTATCAGAAATAAGTATCCTCTACCTCGAATTGATGATTTGTTTGATCAGCTGCAAGGTGCACAAGTCTTTTCTAAAATTGATCTTCGTTCAGGGTATCATCAGTTAAAAATTAAAATAGAGGACATACCAAAGACGGCATTTAGAACTCGTTATGGACATTATGAATTTTTAGTGATGTCTTTTGGGTTAACCAATGCTCCAGCAGCCTTTATGGATTTAATGAACAGAATATTCAGATTTTATCTTGATAAATTTGTTGTCGTATTTATTGATGATATCTTGATATATTCTAGAAGTAAATTGAAGCATGCAGAATATTTACGGTGTGTGCTACAAAAATTGAGGAAAGAAAAACTTTATGCCAAATTTAAGAAGTGTGAATTTTGGTTGGACAAAATAGCCTTTTTAGGACACATCGTATCTAAAGATGAAATTTCTGTGGATCCAGCAAAAGTGGAAGCTGTGATGCAGTGGAATAGACCTACAAATATTTCTGAGATTCGAAGTTTTCTGGGAATGGCAGGATATTACAGATGATTTGTAGAAGGATTTTCTCGCATAGCCGCACCTCTGACTCGTCTTACTCAAAAAGGGGTTAAATTCGAGTGGTCTGAAGATTGTGAACAGAGTTTTCAAGAATTAAAAACAACGATTAGTGTCAGCCCCTATCCTTACTATACCAACAGAAGATAAAGGTTTCACAATATATAGTGATGCATCTAAAAAGGGACTCGGCAGTATATTGATGCAACATGGTAAGGTAGTAGCCTATGCCTCGAGACAATTGAAACCATATGAATAAAATTATCCGACACATGATTTGGAATTAGCTGCAGTAATTTTTGCTCTAAAAATTTGGAGACATCACTTATACGGTGCGCAGTGTGAAGTGTTTACTGATCATAAGAGTTTGAAGTACATTTTTACACAGAAAGAATTAAACATGAGACAGAGAAGGTGGTTAGAACTATTAAAGGATTATGATTTAACAATCCATTATCATCTGAAAAAAGCTAATGTTGTTGCTGATGCCCTTAGTAGAAAATCTATGAGAAATTTGGCGATTTTAATCACACACCAAAGTCAATTGTTAAAGGATATAAGAAAATTAGAATTAGACATTCGAATATATGACTCAACAGTACGGTTAGCCAACATGAGGGTTCAGCCAACACTCATTGAAAGAATTTCAGTTGCCCAGAATAATGATCCATAACTAATGAAAATAAGAAATTCAGTTGAAGCTGGTGTTCAATCTGAATTCAAGATACATGAAGACGGTTCGTTAAGGTTCGACAACAGGATTTGCGTACCCAATGATTCAGCACTCAAGCATGAAATACTTTAGGAAGCACACCAGACCGGTTATACAGTTCATCCGGGAGGTACCAAGATGTATAGAGACTTAAAAGAAATATACTGGTGGAATAATATGAAGAGAGAGATCGCTCAATTCGTGGCTCAATGTTTGGTGTGTCAACAAGTTAAAGCTGAACATCAGAGACCTGCGGGACTACTTCAACCTCTTGATATTCCAGTTTGGAAGTGGGAACATATCACTATGGATTTTGTAACTGGACTACCGAAGACTTCCAGTAAAAATGATGCAGCCTGAGTGATTGTGGACCGATTGACAAAGTCTACACACTTTCTTCCAATTAGAGTTGGATTTACCTTGGAAAGACTAGCAAAGTTGTATATGAAAGAAATTGTAAGACTACATGGAATTCCAGTGACCATCGTATCGGATCGAGACACCGATTTGTATCACAGTTTTGGAAGAGCTTACACAAGGCATTAGGAACAAAATTGAACTTCAGTACAGCTTTTCATCCACAGACTGATGGTCAGTCAGAGAGAACTATTCAGATCTTAGAAGATATGTTGAGAACCTGTATTTTGGATATGAAAAGTTCATGGGATGAGCATCTACCTTTGATTGAGTTCGCTTACAATAACAGTTATCAGGCTAGCATTGGTATGGCACCTTACGAAGCTTTATATGGTAGAAGATGTCGATCACCGATTCACTGGGATGATGTTGGTGAGCGAAGAATATTGGGTCCCGAACTTGTTCAACAAGCAGTTGAGAAGATTCAATTAATTAAAGATCGACTTCGGGCAGCACAAAGCAGACAGAAAAGCTATGCAGATAATAGGAGACGGAAATTAGAATTTCAAGTCGGTGACCATGTGTTTCTCAAAATATCTCCTTCAAAAGGAATCTCAAGATTTGACATTCGTGGTAAATTGAATCTTAGATATGTGGGTCCATTTGAGATTTTGGAAAGAATTGGTGAGGTGGCTTATCGACTTGCCTTACCCTCTTCATTTGCAGGAGTGCATAATGTTTTTCATGTTTCTATGTTAAAGAAATATTTACCAGATCCAAGTCACATTGTGGAACTTGAACCAGTACAAGCCAGGAAGGATCTAACATATGAAGAATACCCGATACGGATTGTAGACCGTAAAGAACAGGTGCTGAGACGTCGCAACATTCCTTATGTCAAGGTACAGTAGAGTCGGCATTCAGAAAGAGAAGCTACTTGGGAGCTAGAGGAAGAAATGAAGCAAAAATATCCCCAGCTCTTCGAGACTACAGGTATGAAAAATTTCAAAGACGAAATTTCTTTTTAGGGGTGAAGAATGTTATAGTCCAAACCCATTACAGCCCGCAAAAGCCCAAAACGAAAAAAAAAAAACAGAGGAATTCAAAACCGGGAAGAAGACTCCCGATGGGAGTCTCCTTCTCCGACGAAACCCAAGAAAATCGGGACTCCTAGGACCCCTCGGAGTCCTAGGGTCTTCTATAAGTAGACCCCTCCCCCTTGAGACCGAAGATCGGCCTCCTCCCTCTCTCTTTTTCTCCGATTTTCCTGAAGAAGAGCAGCGGGCACAGTTGGGTTTCTCGCCGTATTTTCTCTCCGATGAAGTCACCAGAGGTCAAGGTAAGCTTCCCTTCTTCCTCCCTTTCTCTTTCCCCCGTGCGCTTGTGCGCAGTGGCCGGCGACGAGCGTCGTCGATTTTTGGTCGGGAAAAGACTTTGTTTTGGGCCCCGTTTTCGTGAATTTCCGACGCCGGCGATCAAAATTGACCGCCGACCATGTTTCCTCCGTGACCGGAGGAGCGGCCCCGTCAGCCGCCGGCCTCCGCCGTGGCGACCGCAGCCCGAACGACCGTTCAAGGCCTGAGGACCAAGAGTCCTCTGTTCCAGCGCGGGAAGAAGAAGAAGAAGAAGAAAAGAAGAAGAAGAAGAAGAAGAAGAAGAAAAAAAAAAGAAAAAGAAGAAAAGGAAAAGAAAAAGAAGAAAAAAAAAAGAAGAAAAGGAAAAAAAAAAAAAAGAGAAGGGGCGGAGAGAGAGAAACTCTCTCTCTAGATTTTAGGATTTATGAAATTAATTAATTAAAAAAAAATTAAAAAAAATAGCAATAAAAAAAAAATTTAGGATGTCCATGGATTAATTTGAAAACCTGGATGCTGTCGACAAATTGATCCTCGAGGGGACATTAGATTTTTAATAATTTAGTTATTTTTAATTCGATGAAATTTTGATTTAAAATATGATATTTGACATATCAGGTTCAGAGAAGGATTTTCGAGACCCTTAGAATTTTTAGTTTGAATTTTCTTTTGAGGTAAGTAGTGTTTACTTTTACTGAATTTATCTGGTATATTATGAATTAAATAAATTTATGCATGCTTGCGATTGAAATTATTTATTGAAATAATTGCTGAAAATTATTTATGATGAAAGTTAATTGTAGAAAAATTATTTATGATTGAAGTTATTTGTTGAGCAATTATTATGATGATATATGATCTCAAAGAATGTTATAATTGATTTGACTCGAATATCAATTAATTTTATTATTCTTGAAAATAATATATGAATTGGAAGACAATATGAAATTGACAACCTGACTGTGTTGAGGACCCCGCCAATGGGGGCATATACGTTGGCAATTGACTGTCCTGAGGATTTATGTCGCCAGTGAGACCAGCGACATGTCGCCAGATAGACCAGCGACAAAACCGCCAGTTAGACTAGCGGTTCCAAAGGACTTGGCTGCCAGATGATTCGCAGTCCACCGCAAGCAGATACGCGGTATTATGACCCTGCCACAGGGATAATGTGGTCATAGTCATGGTTGGTAAGAAGAATTTAAGAAATTGATGAATTTAAGAAGAAAAGCATAATTGAAAATTATGATGATTTGATTTTTATATATGATTGACAGTATGAATATGATTTCATGAAAATATATATTGATTTGTTATGCATAGTATTATTTGCCTGATTATTCAGTTAAAAGGTATACACTGCTTACTGGGCTATTTAGCTCATGATAAGTTTTATGTTTTTCTTACAGATCCAGAAAATTAGCATGATGCGGGATTTCGGTTGGGAGAGCGATTAAAGATGGAGTTAACTCATTGATTTAGAATCTTTCTCAGAATTGATTCAGGACCTTTAGTTTTGTTTTTAGTATTGACTTTGTCAGACAGTTACTTTCTTTTGAACACTTAGTTTTGATTTGTTATTTGAACCAAGGTTTGATTATTTAATGAAGAAAAATTTATTTAACTATTTGTGAAGATATCATGATGAGATGCCTTGCATGCTTATGGGAAAAGTATTCTATAAGTATGCGGCGGTTGCCATGACCCTCGATTCACAATCTCGGGTCGGGAGTGTGACACACCCACTCAGCTTCTTGTTGATCTTCTCAACGAGGAAGGACCAGTGCTGTTTAGATATGCTAGAGTGATGGAGGGGAATTTTTAGATATTTGGTGGGGAGCTTGACAACCTTACAGCCGAGAGTGGAGGCAAGATTATGAGCTAGCACCTTATTAATCCCCAGGCCAATAAGGTGGAATTTTTGGAAGTTTATGCAAAGACGTGTTGCGAGTTCGAAGTAATATAGGATTAACTTAAGAGATTTAATACTTGAAAGATCAGCCCTGCTGAAGATAAGAGTGTCGTCGACATACTGAAGGCAATGAGTTTGACTTTCTAGACTAAGCGGATCAATACCATGAATCAAATTCACAGAAGTAGCTTTCTTGAGGATTTTGGTGAGCACATCAGTAACTAATATGAATAGGAGTGGGGAGAGAGGGTTATCTTGCTTTAAACCCTCCCTTTTTGTTGCAAAACCATTTGCCAATGGAGTTGTTGATAATCAAGGCCGAGCTAGAATTTTGGAACTGGGCCTTAATCCAATCAATCCACTTCCTGAAGAAACCTCTATAGGTCAAGAGATCGAACAAGAAGGCCCATGAGATGCTGTCAAAAGCTTTTTCAAAATCGATTTTATATAGAATTTCTGGTAGTTTAGAGTTCTTACAGAAGGAGATAAGTTCTATCATTGAAACATAACTTTGGAAAATTAATCTACCTTTGATGAAAGCTGTTTAAAGATCGGATACTAAATTTTTCATTTTGCTTTTCAGTCTTGATTCTAGTACTTTGGATATGATTTTAATCATACCATTTTCAATACTGATGGGCTTGAAATCCTTCACCGAGGGTTAATTATTTTTTTTTTTTGGAATTAAGGTTATGTAAGTGAAATTGAGTCCGAAAAGATTGGCGACTCCTCGATGAAAGTCTGAGAATAGTTTGATAATGTCAGATTTAATGAGGTTCTAGAATTACTTGTAGAAGCCAATTTGAAAACCGTCGGGACCCGATAACTTATTTTTACCTAGATTGAAGATGGCTGTTTTGATCTCTTCCTCTGTAAGTAGGTCAATCAATGAACTTAGCCTAGTGGGTTATCTGGATAAAACTTGTCCCAGTCTAAATCGATGTGTTTGGTTCCTGAGGCTCCAAGTAGAGAGGAATAGTAGTTGTAGAAGGCATGTTCAATTGCAGTTTGATTTTGCAAAATACTTTCTTCATATTGAATTATATTGATTTGATTTTTCTCAATCTATTAGATGCTGAGATATGAAAAAAAATTTTATGTTCCGATCGCCTTCACGAAGCCAAGAGTTACGGGATCTTTATTTCCAAAGGATCTCTTCCTGTTGGAGTAATGAATCTAGCTATTTTTTGTCTCAGCTCTTAGTTTCCATTCTTCCAGGTTCAGATTTCTAGCTTCTTCTATCTCAAGCAATTATGCATGATTTGGTTGGACATTTCTTTCCCTTTCTGGAATAGAAAAGCTAATACAGGTTACTATAAGAAGGCACAAGTCTAACCATATTTCAAATGAAACCAAGTCCATGCCCAATTCTCATCATCTAAACTTTACACGCTAATATCAATTATTTTGCAAGATTAGGAGGTTGAGGAAAATAAATTGACAAGATAGGAGAGCTAAAAGAATTCGAGAGGCACCGCAACTTATCCTATTTATACCATAAAGAGTACATGAGCTTTGGACACCCTAATCACTATCAGATGTAATGAGTTGACAATCTAGTCATCATCCAAAGTTTAGAATTGCTCTTTTGGTAAAAAAAAATTTATTCTAGTTGAGCTAGGAATTTATTTTTGCATTTCTATCAAATATTCAGGGTACCTCCACTCCTTATCATTGTAAGAGACTCTAGAGCATATAAATAACCTCATAGATATCCAAATGTTTCATCATAAGAACAATGGAACTGTCATGTTAACATGTATTTGCTTTTAATTTTCTTTACTTGGTAGAATTTGTGTGACTTTGGTGGATTTCGAGGATCAGTGGTTGTGGGCTTAGTGGGTTCCAATAGATTGTTCGAGAAAAAGCAGTGAATCTCAAGCAACAAAGATGATGTTTTGTAGCAACTCAAACAATAGAGATGATCTTTCATTCTCGTTAATCTTTAGTTTATTGGATCTTTTTGCCCGTAGATTTTTGGAGTTTGATATTTTCTTTATTTTATAATTAGTTTAATTCCTTCTTAGTTAATTTAATCTTCCTCTAGATTACAGTGAACCTCATGCTAGGCCTCCTAGCTTGCATTACATATACTTTGATTTTTTTTCCTAAAAAAATAATATATTTTGATCTCAAATATTATATGTAATGACTAATAACTAGCAGCTACCAAATTGTGAACATGGAAAACTATGCAACATGAATTTTACATCTTAAAATTATCATTTTTTTAATTTGTTTAGTAAGAAAATCACATGTATTATTTTATATTTAGTTTTTTACCATATAGCAATTTCATGAAAACTTCTTGTACACAAAGACATGGCAATCTAATCTTTAAGATATGCATATATTAAAATTATCTGTTAATAAAAGGCTCGAGCCTCTCTCTCTCTCTCTCTCTCTCTCACACACACACACACACAAAGAGATTCCCATAAATTCTGTAAACTAAAAAAGAGTGAGCAAATAGAAGACTAGTGCATGCTTGATACATTTCGATAAATTATTTTATGGTTGAGGTACAAGTTTGAAAACATGAACATCGATATATAATTTATTATTCCACTCAATTATGAGAATAATAGGCCCATGCATCATGATGCTTTTATTTGCATACAAGTTATATGATGTGATACAATTAGATCACGTGAAGGTTGCCACTATTATTTTTCACTCATTCATTAGGTGTGATATATTATTTTACCAAACTACTAAACAATTTATGTTATTTTAAGAATAAATCATAAAAGATTATAAAAATATTATTAGATTTGGACCAAATCCAACTATTGTGCAATTGTGATATTGGAGCAAATCAAATTTTGAGTTGAATATTTTAGATTTTAACACTTCTATCCATATTTTCAAAAATAAGAGAAAAATGTTACTTCACATAGTAATCCATTATCCTCCAAATTGACACTAAAAATTACTCATTAGTTATGCTACAACAAAGTAAAACTTTTGGTAGCTGAAAATATTATGAAAATGGCAATATCATTTTTCAAATATTTAATGAAAATGCAAGGGAAAAGTAGATATTATTAGTAGGATGAACATTCTAAACATTTGTTTAAGTTCGTAAAGCATAAATATTTGCTTATTAACAATATTATGAAAAAGCATATTTTTTGAAAGTTGGTGTACTATAAACCTCCACCTTCCATTGACACCTCCTTATTCTATTCAGGGCAAATGATCCTGACTCAAATTGTAATAGCTATGACTAGAATAAGAAGAACATCAAGATTTTTTTTTGGATGATTTTATAATATTTTTCTTTATTGATTTCATAATAAAGGAAAAACAAGAAACCATTTAAATAATTCAACAACAAATGAAATACCAAACAAGTTTATCTGGAGTAAATTAGATGAAGAGATCCTATCTCATCTTCATAGAAGAAATGAATAAAACAAGACAAATAAGATTAGCATTAGTCCTCTCTGATGTTGTTCTTGTTTTCTATTATCATTTTCAGAAAACCAAATATGAAAATTACTAGAGTGAACATATACAATTAAACCATTTTATTTTTTACAAATTATTTGGTAACAAAAATTTATTATTTCTAAGAATGGAGAAATAAAAGCAAGGAATAATAAAGCCTTAATTTTGAATATGTGGAAGTCAAATAAGAGGTGTAGAGTCCACAACTGGAATTTTTTTTTTAACAATGATTTTTTTTCCTTTCTATTAGGAGGGGTTCTTCATGAGAAATATGAGAAATATGAGCTGATGTCAAGTAGAGACCAATAAGATGAACGATGCTGGCGAGGATGGGATGGATGAGAAGGTAGGGATAAGAAAGGAGAGGAAGGAGATGGGTTGGAGCCAACAATGTTTAGGGATCATGAAACTAATCTAAATGGCTTTGCTTCTCTCTTTGACTATGCAAAGTGCCTATAACCTTTCTCTTCTAGTACTAGAGAATTTGCCCTAGTTCTACTTGTAATTCCTACATTTAAATTTTCCATGAAATGAAATGAAGATGTTTTTCGCCACCTTTTATGATAATTAAAGATGTTGGGAGGTACTTGCTGCAACTTTTATAGGTATTTTTTTGACCATATTCTCCTTTTAACAAATGCTATTAGGAAGATCACTTTTTGCTATTGTCCTAATTAAACTACATGAATATACAGAAACCTATCCAAGTACACATACAAAATAATGTGTTTGGCACAAATTTCTTATCATATACTTCAATAAAATTTGCAAGATAAAGGCACAAATTTCTTATCATATACTTCAATAAAATTTGCAAGATAAAGTAGTAAAACCATAACCTATGAACCAAATAGGTATTGTGGATCTTCATGGGTAAATATACTAAATAATACTCACAAACAAATTAAGTCCCCAATAAGGCAATAGAAGAGTTCTCTAAACATAGTACTTGTTTCTAAAGTGGAAGCAATTATTTATTTTTCAACATAATTGATGAAAACGATAGTCAACCATCTGCAAGTGTCATCTACACAAATAATAATGTCTATGATGAGCTCGTGCTGAAGAAAATATTCTATGCTAAATAAATTAAATTTGAAGCACTATGTATTAGTAAAGAAATATTTATGTCTTCATTATAGTATAATTTGAATGCCATGCAATTGAGTATCTTACAACATTGATATTTTATTTTTAATTGATCCCAAGCCTTTATTAAAGGCTTTTGATGTACACATTCTTTTTTTATATATTTTTATGTACTGGTACTGGATGTTTTACTCCTAATGTTAGTATCTAGGCATTTGTGAGCTAGCTTGTGTTATAGTTTAGCTCGAGCTTGGCAAGCTCATTTTGATAACATTAGTTTGAGCTGTGCACAGCTCGTGAGCCAGCTCAATTTATATATATTTGATGTTTGTTATTAAAAAAATATCTATTATATTATATATATATATATATATGTGTGTGTGTGTGTGTGTGATATATCATATTTATAGATTTGTGCAACAAATATTTAGCTATTGGATTGAATCCAATACTTCCAATGGGATGAATGATGGTTGATATGGCATATAAATCAGTCTTTTTATCATTGATAGATACATGGTAAGTAATTTTATAAAGATTTAAATTTCGAGCAATTACAACTTTATAATTAAGAAGAATCTAGAAATAGAATGATTATTATGATATATTTAAATCCAAATAAAGAAAAGAGATGATGGCTCTTAAGGAGAGAGTTATGTCTCATCCCTTGATTCTCATCTCTAATTATAATGGATCTTTACTCCACACCTACATAAACAGAGCTAAAGTACCACAAAGGAAGAAGAGGCTTTCAAAGGGAGAAACTCGTATAACTTAAAGCTCTCATAGTGAGAGACTTTCAAGCCCTCATCCATCATTCTATTTTCATTTTTTTTTGCAAGTCCATAGGTTTGTGAGCACCTAAGGTTGAGGTCGAGGCCAAGGTAATAATTTAAGGCTGCATTCATTAGAAGCCGACCTCTAAAAATCAAGCTCTAGAAGCCGACCTTCAAAGGCCGAGCTCCCAAAAACCAACCTCTAAAGATTGAGCTTCAAAAGTCGAGCTCCCGAAACCAACCTCTGAAGACCGACTTTCTGAAGTCGAGCTCCCAAAAGTCAACCTCCCAAGGCCAAGCTCCAGAGGTCGAGCTCCTAAAGGCCAAGCTCTCAAAAGCCAACCTCCAAAGGTCAAGCTCTAGAGGCCGAGCTCCTCAAACTGCTAGCTTACTCAACCACATGGGCAATTATCAGAATCTCTCAACAACTTTCAGAATGTGGATACAAATCTGCAGCTAACACCCACAACTAACAACTATAGTTTGTAAGTTAGTGAAAGGATTCCCTATCCTAACAAACTGTCAAAATGTGGTCTAATGGCCTAAAAGTTCAGACTTAACGGCCTATCTATTCTGGCTAACAATCTATAGCTCCACCCGAATATAAAAGAGGTGCCCAGGAGATCCCGAGGTAAGACTAATTTTCGAAGGAAAAAATAGTATCCCCCTCTCTCTTCCACTCTCACCATTCTTTTTTTTTTCCTCTATTGTTCCTAAGCTCTGACTAACTTAAGCATCGAAGGATTCCTCATTAGAAAATCTCTAGCGAGTGTGGTTGGGGGTTTCATCACCATTGTTGCTGCAAGTCTCCGATCTGCAATGAGTTCGACTGAGATTGGATGCTAATCTGGAGCTGAAGCATCGGAGAGAATCTGGAAAAAAAGTCCACACTCGCTAGAGATTTTCTGATGAGGAATCCTTCGATGTTTAAGTTAGCCGGAGCTTAAGAATAATAGAGGAAAAAAAAAGAATGGTGAGAGTGGGAGAGAGAGAGAGGGATACTATTTTTTTCAAATTCTCTCCGATGCTCCAGCTCCAGATCAGCATCCAATCTCAGCCGAACTCATTGTGGACCGGAGACTTGCAGCAACAATGGTGATGAAACCCCCAAGCCACAACTAAATATTTGAGTACAAGCCATTCCTATGATATGTTAGACTTGTTTCTCTGAACTGGATGCTCTACCATCCAAAAAGTCTTGCTCAACAAACAACTCCACCATATCCATCATCAAACACCCCCATATCCATCACCAAACACATGAAGTTTGATGCTGCATTCTGCAGTGAGAAGATTTAATGCCCACAACTCAGTGAGAGGTCACATGCCAGACCTTCCCACTGTTGATCAATAGCAATACCTCTCTCTTCCCTAAATTCTCAAATCATGTATCGTACGATTGCCTCCACATCTTTTCCACCCTCTCTATCAGTCCACCTGAACTGCATACCCATTAACCTTCACGTTCCACTCTAATTTTGTTAGTGTCTAATGATTTCCATACGCGCTTATGAGATAGTAACATATTGCAGTAATATCACACTGCAATAAATCTGTCATGAAAGAGATTCTTTGCCAGCTTGACTTTGAAAAGGCATTTAATAAGATGAAATGGAACTTCTTGCACAATAATTGGGTCTACTGTTATAAGGCCTGAAACAAGATGACCCACTATTATTGGAGGTGCTATTTCTTTTGGTAGCTGATGTTTTGGAATCTGTAATTTGAATAGAACTGCATCAGTTTTGAAGGTTATTCTACGAGCTTTTGAGAGTGTACCTAGTGTCAGAATTAAGTTTCAAAAAAACCTTGATGTTTTGCCTCACCACACATGGAGAGAAGAAGCTTCTCCTTTGCTTTTCTAATGAACCTAAGTCGGGTTTTTTCCCTTCTACACATCTCTCATAAGCAATAGAACATTTCCCGTCCATGATGGCATCATCAGAATCGCACCGCAACTACAACTCTGAACTCGTAGAAGTCATGAAAGTTCACCAAATCTGTTTACTATTGCACTCTCCAACTAGAGAGCAAAGCGCAATGTCTGCAATCGCTAAAGAGAAGAGAAGTGGTGTCCAATGCTGGTCCTCAAATCCAAAACAATATATCTTCCTGACACAATCCCCTACTGCACCTGCTTCGACAATCTCATATTAGGTCTGAAGCTTGTCCAGCCCAAAATGATGAGGGTCTAGGCCACTCATTGGATTGGAAGATGGGAAAAAAAAGGATGCAAATAAGAATGGGATCGGTTTGGACTGGTCGAGTGCGTTGGCTTCTCATGCAGCATGATGCGCCATTTCCGATTTCCGATCTTGATATCCACCATTAGGCTTTGGTTTGGGAGGTAATTTGAGTACGTGGCTTCTCATGTACAGCACCGCATCGACTTCTAAGACTTCTGACAAGTAGGCACCTCTAGCAAGCCCTGACTAATTAAGAGGATGGACCACGTTACAGCAATGTGCAAAATGCACATTGCAGCAATTCGAATTACAAGAGATATTTGCAATTCCATACAAAATATATGGAGATTTTTTTTCTCCTTCAGCCAACCCTGAGTTGGCTTTATTGGACTCAAAATGTTGGTTGGGTTGAAAACAAAGCAATGTCCATCAAGCATGCATCAATCCATGACACATACTGCCACAAATTACATTGTCACTATTAAGGGATCCAACCTTCTCTCTCCCAGCTCCCTCTTTCCAAAGGAGTAGCATTTTACTGGCCTGATATATTGGATTCACATATCGCCAAATACCAGTCATGCCTACAATCAGATAAGCTCGAAGTGGAGAATGAAGATCTGTGAAGACAGACCAACTCCAACCAGATGCAAATCCAGAGATGCTTAGAGAATGAAGATGGGGGGAAATTTTTCATTAAAAAAAAAAGAAGAAAAACAAAAGAAAAAAACAACAACCAAACTAAAGCAAAAGGGAAAGGGGAGAATAGGAGAGGTTGAGTGTTTGCTTACAATCCTCATTTCTAATTTGACCTCAAAAATTACGCGAAGAGAGATTCAGAAGATAACAACCTTTGGGATCAAAAATTGTCAGTTCCACGAGAGATCTAAAGATCACATCAACCTTCACAGGTTGTGGGCGCAGGCAAAGGCAACAATATGCATGGTGTCATCAGCTGATGCCTCCTAAATACTGCAGATGAAATCTACCCCTCAAATGCTGCACAGACATCAGATGACATTTACACGTCAATGAGGCTGCGCACTTCACAAACATGGGTTCCTTTGGTAATATTTCATTGAGAAGTCGTAAGCTTTTGGCCTGTGATTACCGTACACTATCAAGTTATTCTGCTTCAGATGTTGCCTCAGTAAACCTTTTGCAGGTGAGAAGTGATCAAATTGTAGCTTTCAGTTCCCTTCTTGCAGGTTCCTCCATTTCACGCAGTTGCCGAAAGCTCAATTTTGGAATTTTTCATCACCCTCATCAAGATATACAATCAGTAAACCCTTTTTCAGGTGTAACATTTATCTTTCCCGAGCTCCTTTTCTCTTCAAAGATTAGAGGGGAAAACAAATGTTTCGATGTACAAAAGAAAACAATACCTATATTCTTCAATAAATGGACCTCCAACCGCAGATTCAACACTAAGGAGATAGGCTGCTCATCAACACCACGTCACATTCACCGATAAAAAAGGTTAATGTTACCTTTGATTCAAGAAAAGAAGGCTGGAATTGGATGAAAATTCTGGCTTTAGACCCATTCTAATATTTGGTTTAGGCAAAAAGCAACATAATCACGCTAACGCGATTCTCTGGAATAAAGAAATTTATGATTCCATTGTCGAACAAAAAAATTGGGCACTCCATTTGGATGGAAATGGGTCTTATTTTGGTAATAAATTATATAACATTCTTATAGACTTATAGTATAAAGTGTATTTTTGATATGAACCAATTAACAACATTTTATATCAAATTTTAGAAGTAATTATATTATTAAAATATAACTACACACTAAATGTATAATTAAATAATTAAAAATTATCTAATAGAAAAAATAGAAAATAAAATAAAACTGTAGTAGAAAATATAAGAAAAAACCAAAGCAATTAAAACACCAAAAAAATATTTCAATATGCTAATTAAAAATATGCAATAATAAACAAAATAGAGACCAAGTGTATTAACCAAAAATATAAATATATAATCTTCAAATATAAAATTGAAATAAAAATGAAAACTTAAAATGCCAAAATAGATATAATACAATACAAAGGAAAAAAATAAATTACAGACAAAAAATAAAAAAATAAAATAGAAAATTTAGAGTGTAGGGAAAATATAACAGTAACGATAATTAGAAAAATCTAAAAATCTATGCATTAATTAAAAACAAAAATATGAAGCAAAAGTAAACTATAAATTGTATATATAGATAATAGACACATAAGAGTAAGCAATGAAAATGCAAAATAATAACCATAACTACATTATAAGAATTGTTACTTAAAAGTTGATTGTGTAGACATACAATATTATGCAAATTCTCCAAATTAATAATAACAAATATTGTTCTAAAATTTGGCTCTATTCCTTAATTAACATTATATAAAAGATTATTATAAAATCAATTCCCCTCTAATACATAACTAGCTTAATTAATTATTAGAATGAAACTAGCTTAATTAATTATTAAAAATAATTATTTCTTTGTGCACTCTTTCATCTTTGCACTAAACAATAGAATAGGAATAACAATTCTGATTCCTTTCTTCCATTCCCTTTCCATTTTGATTTCTATTGCAATTCTTTTCCATTCTTATTAGCCAAACAAGAATGCTTCCTCACATGTACGTTTTTTGCAATAATATCCACATCCTATTTAGTTTTTTGTTAGTTTTTATGAATAGATAGTAAAAAAATTGGGGCCAAAAGAAAGTATGTACTATAGTCTGCTACACTACCCACACTGTCTGATGCAAGGCGTATCATACTAATACCAAATTGATATAATGTCTCATATCAAACCAAAACTCGATATAGTGTCTCATACCATATTAAACCGTATAGCAATATTGTAATAAAATAGTACCGCTATCCAAACAGCGAACTTTAATCTGTATTTTTGTATATTTCTTTGTAATTTTAAATTAATTTAATGATCAATTTATTTTGTTATATAAATTATAGTTAATACATATCAAACTCTTAGAACGTTAGATTATTATCTCTTGAAAAGGAGTAAATGATAATTACATCATTCACAAATTATTATATTCAAAAATTCATATTCCAATGAGACATCCTACAAGACACTAGAATGAGTACCATCCTATGTGTTGAAACAGGATTGTCCCAGCATTTTAATCGAAACATCCTAAGACATCCCCTGAGATAGGACAGGATGGGACGGCAGCACATCTCGTTCTATGAGAAACTGAAACAGCACCATCCCATGAGATGTAAAACCTTAGCTACATTAAAATCATAATATTGTTTTTCATACATCAAACATTTAAAATGAAATCAACCAGCAAAACCGATTTGCGCAAATGATAGCATAACCTTCATGTTATAAAGTTCTAAAATCAATTCTGATACCTAATGGTAATTATTATCATTCAATTAGCCTTTCACAAATATATTAGAAATTTGGTAATACATGATTCTTAGTTTGTATTGCATAATATGCAGCTCTCCACAGATAATATTACATTTTCTTGGGATACGAACCACAAATTTAGCCATTGTAGTAAAACATTATCCAACACCATTTTACTATTATCACAACTTGCCAGACACTTCTAAGTCATAGTTCTATATTGAGATATTGTGGATAGAAAGGCAGCACCTCAGGTCTCACCAAGATATGGAACTTACACCACTTCAGTGTAGCATGGATCAACGTTGACATTGCAGCTCCAATTGTCAAAGCCATCAACAGGTAAACAAGGTAAGTAGAAATGTAGGAAGAATAAGCAAGTACATATTAGTTTTAGATGAAGAGACGCGGGAAAAATGAATCTAGATGTTAAAGAAAGAAGTACAATTAATGCATTGTTCAGTAACAACAAGAGAGCAATTGGCTTTAAGACAATTTTCACAGTAAAACATTCAGAAAAGAAATGGCACATACCCTTCACAACAGCACCATGCTATTAAGCAACAAAAGCATTTAGCAGTGAGAAGGCACATTTCATCTCATGAACCCTGATAGATCATTTATCAAGGGGTACCATGGATGAGATTTACATTTTCTTCCAAAAGTTAATAATACCATCTGTTAAAGATTTCAGATTCTCCCAAAAGCTTGCTGTCTTTGGAGATTTTTCTCCATGCTCAGAACTTCTTGGCTGTTCACTGAACAAAGAAAATCAGCAAAAATGTGTTAAACATCTCATTGTATAAACATGGAGAAATATTTTAGAAGACTGGACAAGAAAATAAAAAATAAATTAATATTCTACATTTCATTTTCATAAGTCTATACTATATAGCTATGTATTTATAAGAATTTGAAGTAAATGCTATTACCATAACCAGTGTTTAGAGCAACACAAAGTGACATCAAGGTTAGTAAAAATACAGTAATCCAATAGAAGAAACAAATACAGAAAAAGCACGGAATAAGTAATGAATAGCAGCTGAACCCGAGTCAGAGACAAGTATACCTAATTTCAATAAGGGTATATTTATAACAGGCTTACCGATGAAGTTCCTCTGTTTTAGGAGCTTCATGATTTCCCATCTGCCCAACTCCCTTTAAGTTGTCCATGTCCCGAGAAAATTTGGTAGTGCTTATATCTGTTCTATTGCCTTCTATTTGTCCTGAAGCAGACTGTGAGATGTTTATTTCAGTTTCCGACTTTAAAGACACTGAAGATTTCTCCTGCATAGTGTGCATAGTTATCAGCAATAACTTACATATTTATTGGAAAACTAAATATCTAAGACATCATGATACTTGAAGAATGAACTTCCTGGTCAGAGGGTTTTGAAGAACTGACAACTTGTTGCTCACTAGAAATGCTGCTAGTGGAAGCACTGGAGTTTCGATCCCTCTTAGAAACCTGAGCACTATCTTGCAATCTCTCCTGAGAAGGATCAACCACCATCACTACAGGGCTTACAGGTTCTTCAATGGAAGGCTTCTCAATGGCTTTATCTTCATTTGCTACCAAATGCATGTTTGCTTCATCATCTTTCAGGGATGGGCATTCATCTACCATGATTTGGTTAGTGCTTTTCTTATTGGATTTTGTCTTTGCTGTCGTCCTAGAGGTTAAGATTTTTTTTTCATTAGACAAGAAATGTTCTTTTGCAACGGAACTTGGGTCAATGACCTTTTCTGCTTTTTCCAATTGAACTACCTCAACCTTGTTTGAAAGGGACAGTTTATGGCTGTATTCCAATTCCTGAATGATCTCTCTTATAACATAATAAGACCCACCAATCTCTTGGCGGATATGAGAAGCAGTAGGGAACTTTCCTGCATTTGAGGCTTTGTACCTGCACCAAAACAAGGCATCAAATATCCAACATAAGTTTCGTGATCACAACAACTGATCCAGCAAGTTTGGGACCATTGCTATGCAGGGTTTGCAACAGAAAAATAAACTACAGGCATACGCAATTTATTTAATATCATCAGATAATGAACTGAGTTGAGAGAAAATGTATGAAAGTACTGAAATCCTGATCAGCTACTAGAGAATGTATCTGATCTTTTCAAAATTCCGAATGCTGTGCTGGTTTTGGTATGCAAGTTTTTGAAGAATGATCCTGAAGAGCAAACATCATAAGCTTCTACATACCTAAGCATGTCTCCAAACCTTAATAAACTCCCTTCAGACGTGCATATGACTGTTTGTATTGCAACGTTAAAAGAACAAACTAGTTTTTCATGCTTCTATGGCTATGAAATTAATGTACGAAAAGATGGTAACCTGTGAAAAAGCAACATAGTCCCCATAGGCTCCCAAGCATTAAAATGAACCCTAACAATTTTAGATGTTGCACATCCTACATATTTCAATTCTTTTTCTTTTTGAGAGTAAGGGAGGGGACCCACCTGCACTCCAAGTACTCAGGTTCAAATACTTGGGATGCACCATCCAAGACTCGAACCTAGAACTAAGAAGAGGATTGTCAAACTGTGAACATGGGATAAGCCCCAATTCACCTAGCAAATTTCAACTCATATTCCTTCAATCCATTCTAGATTCATAAATAAAGACTAAAATATCAAATTGTATCCCTTTTGATAATTCAATGACAAACAGATGAAATGATGTTAAAAGTAATAAATTTATCACATATGAAAGGTAAAGAGTTGATGTTAGGTTGCCAGCCAGTCACAAAAATATGTCAAAAAAGTCATATTTGCGAATGAGAATGCATAAAGCCGATCCCAGATTGTTGGAAAAAGGCTAAATGATTATAATTATGATTAACAAAGGCTGCTATCGTATTGAGTATGATCGAACTCTTTGGTAATTGCAAGATTTCATATATCTTTATTAAAGAAAATAGAACGAAGAAACAAAGTTTACAGTTTATGATCCACCTTTAAAGAAAAATTGATTTAATTGCAGTAATTTGAACTGAGTTGGATGCAAAATTGGATTTAAATACAGAAGTCTGCTTGTGGGAAGCAAGAATCTTATCAAATGCTTGTCTAAAGCAATGCAAATCTAAGTGATGGATTTTCAGCCATGCATCATACTGATATCCAAAAAAGACCACAATTTATGTTATGTTTTCTTCTTTTTTTGTTTTGTTTTCACTAAGATCAGCTTTCGCATAATATAGGATTAAAATTTAATCAGAAAGATAGGTGGCAGTATGAGGACAAGTGCATGAAGTTAAAAGCATCACAAGTGGTCATATACCCCATGTGGACTACCACAAAGCCATCCACTCATAATGCGGCATTACAATCTGTTTAAAGATCAGCTGTCCAAGTAGGACATTCATGCCATGGCAGATTCTTACCCATTATAGACAGAGTTGGACCAAGGATGCTAGTTCTCCATTTTCTCTATGTTCAATTCAATCATTGGAGCTAACAAGAACTTAGGTGGGGGTATAACTTTATATGAATATGGGTAATGTAGGTCATGAACATTGGGAGAGATGTAAACCACAACATGCTATTTATCAAAATATTTAATTCTTTATTTTTATACTAAGATATATATGTAGGCTTTATAACAATAAAGAATTGAGAGTTGGAAAAAGGTTTTAACTTACAGATGAAACTGATGCCATTCAATAAGAACTGAGCCAAAACCATTACCTTAGACTTTGTTAAATTCATCGGTTTGTCAAAACAAACCCAGTTTGGGACCAAACTTGGTGGTTTCAGCCATATTCCCACGTTCATCAGTTTTGGTTAAATGAATCCATATTCGGACCAAAGTGGGTGGTTTCAGCCATATTGAGGCAAAACTATATATATATATATACATATAAAGTGTGCCGTTTGGCTTTTTAGGTTCATATGATATCATGGCTACTTGTTCACATTTAGTTAGTAATATTTGTTGACTCTTGGTTACTTATCATATTTTGAATTGAAAGAAAGTATTTTGAACTCTGACTCGCAGTGTAGCACTCCGCATCTATGCTAATTAGTAATTCTAACAGTAGGTCAAAAATTCCAAAATGCTGTCAATCATACACCAGTATCATTTAAGTTTTCAATTAAACAAAAATATCTTAGAATAACAAGAAAAAGACAGAAAAAACAAAATTTTCCATATATATTTTTTCACAATTTTAAGTATTGGTTACAAATGAATTACCTTTTTCCAGGATTTGGCTAGCCCTCAATAAGCATTCCTACAATTAAATATAGATTTTTTTTTTTGGCAATTTTCAAACAAAAGCAATTGCAAGTTCACTTTAAAGAAACCTAAGAGAAGGGTAATCTATGACAAATTTAAGAGATATTTTCAAGCCTTTATAGAGATTCTTTGTGGGGGGAAAAAAGAGAAAATGACTGTACAAAATAGATCTAGTCCACCAACTTACTCCAGCATAGAGGGTTCACAAGTGTCAAGCTTGAATCTGCACAATCTAAGCCAAAATCCTACAAATGTAAGGTGAGACTTATGTAATATTAGTCTTATTTTTTAAACTTTGTTGAAAGGTGAGGGAGAGGAGGAGGGTGATTCATGGGGAAGTGGAGGAAGAGACACAAGGAGAAAAGAGAAAGCAAGTGGCCAAAGGGATAAAGAGGTCAAAGGGGAAGGAAGGAGAAGGTGCTATGAAAAACAGAAGGAAAGGAAAAATATTCTAGCATGTAAGGGTGTTTTAGGTTTCTTTTTCTGCCCAATGGTCCAAGACAGGTCAACTTGGTTAGGTACAAACTAATATGGATTGGACCCATACATCAGAAAGTCTTGATTACTGCAAAACTAAATATACTAATCCGAGAGCAGCATTTTCCAAAATGTGTAGATGTAACTACAATTTACCTCTCACAAAAGCTCCACAACAGGGTAAGGTTGGGGAAACTGTAAAAGGTTATCACCTAAAGTAGAGCTATGCTTTGTGAAATAAATGATTCTCAGGTCAAACCTAACCAGAATACTCGAAAAACTTGTTGATCATCTAACCACGAATAACCTGTTTAGGGTGGATTGTCTCAATCCCATCAAGTAGCTATTTTGGGGCTCAGCTTTAAAAGTCAGCCTCCAATCATTTGATTAAAGGCAACTTTGTATATTACTGCAAGGTGTTCTAAATCTTTTCTCACAAATTCTAGTTTTTGTACATCAGGTCAGGATAAATTTTAGCAAAGAGTTGTCCAGAGATATTTTAAGTCCAGGCTGATTAAAGAACCATCATTTTCCATACTGAAAGCCAGTCCTTAAAAGAGTATATTTTCAAGTTACTCATTCTTTCTGCTGTCATAAACAACTAATACAGGTTGCTAGCAATGAAATCCAAGCTAAAACTAACTGCTAGTTTTTGTTTCAATCAGTTTTGGTAGTTTCAATCAGTTTTGGCTGAAAAAGACAAGTTCTGGTCCAGTATCCACGGCACCAAGCCTAAACTAATGAATCTAGACATGGATGCCTTTTTAAAATTTTGTTTTTGTGTTTACTATCATAGTTTGGTCATATTTCTTCATCTCTAAATACATATATAATAAAGTGTCAGTATTCAGTAAATTTTCTCATATTTCTCAAGTTAAAAGAGGGATAAATACAAGCCTTACCTCTAATGAGCCAAGGCCTCCAAAAAGGCCTTTAACACAATATTTATAATTTGTAAGTCTAATGCATACTAAACGGAAGACACCATCAATCATAGTAACATCCAAATCACATATAATATTAAATAACTACATGTATTCAATTAAGTAGTTGCTACCTTCAGAACATTAAAAAGAAAGCACCCATTAAATGTCTTGTGAATTCTAAGTAAAAGTGATGAAAATATTTGAATACACCAAGGATTAAAATGCTTGGGAATTGCTCAAGTTCAAGAAGTAACACACACACACGTGTTTGCCATAAAAAGTTACAGAAAAATTTATGAATTGCAGTAATATGCATTATAAACTTCAAATCTTCGAGTTAAAGCAATCAAAAGTACACAAAGAACCTAATGTCACAATCACAAGCGACTTTTTTTAAATTGAGTGATCCCTCAATGGTGACACTCTCTCTTGTTTGGTTGGGTCATGAAACGAAGGATGGATAGCCTCCATTCACTATTTGGTTCAAAAAATTCTACGAAGGATGGATGAAAAGAAGAGATTGTCCATCTATCCTAGCCCACCAATTTGTATCCTCTCAAATTGGGAGAGTACAAGAACAAATGGATGAAGCATATGAGGAGGGGGTTTCTACGTTGACAAAATTATCCCTAATTAATATTTTGACAAGACCTTAACACTTCTTCTATTTTTCTATTTATATTCACTATCTTTTAGTTAACTATTTATATAAAATTAGCTATTTAAATTAAATTATAAATTAATTAGTTTCTTTATATGATTAATATATATAAATAAATAAATTCATATATGATTGATGTATAAAATTATTTATTAAACTAAATTAAATATTTATATTTTATATAATTATAAATTATAAAGATTATAAGTTTGAATATTATTATACTTCTTTAATATAAATATGTGTGATAAATTAATAATAATAATACTTTTTTATCAAAGCATAGTCTAGTAAACATATCATACAAATATCATCCATCTTTCTCCTCATTTTTTCTATACCAAACAAATAAAGTAATCATTTTCATCCATCCTTCCATGTTTCACCAAATACACGAGAAAAAGATGAATAGAAGGCCCATCCATTCTTCTCTATCCGTCCTTCATTCAATCAATCCTTCATTAAATCCATCCTTCATACCAAACAGAGGTTTTTTCTCCCTCTAGTGGAGGGGGTTTTTAATCTTGGATGGTGTCTTAAGTGCCTTGGGTGGATTTTTTCTCCTCGAAAAAACATACTCCAAATGTTTAGTAATAACTAATCATGACTTCTTTTATTGTTCTTTCTTTTCAACATTTCTGAGTTTTTCCTGATTTTTTCCATCAAAACTCTAGAACTTGGAGAGGATTTGCTGAAATCGTTAAAACAGAAACTCTATAAGCATGATAGAATCAAAAACTAAAACTAGGTTTACGAACCTTACCTTCATCCAACACTATTTTGGCAAAAGAATAGCTTTCATTGTTTGAATTGAATTAAAAAAGTTGAAGTAGAAGATCACTTGGCAATTTGTTTCTTCTTTTTCATATGTTTGCACCTATATCTTATTTTTTATTTCTTTTTCTTTTTTCAAAACCAACAAGACTAGAAAGTAATGCAAACAACAGAAGCCACTTCAAATTTCTCTGTTCAGGAACTAGTACCAGAAAAACTATACTAGACCAATCAACTAGTTACTGAGACTAGTTTATGGCAAGATTGCTGCTGCTTCATTAAATTTCTCCATTTCAATGCATGGAAAAGCCAACCTGGGCAATGTATAATCGACGCTACTTAATTTCTCCTGTTTATGAGAAGTATTATTAAAGTCCTACTTTCAGGTTTATGCCAAATTTGAGCCTCAAAGAACAAAGGGCAGAGTATCTCATTGATCCCTAGTTAGAGGATGGTTTAAAACCTAATTTGGATGAGGTTTTCCTATGATCAGTCTAGCCTTTAGTTTCATGTCAAGGAAAGCTTAGTACCTTAGTTCATGTTACAGAACCTTACCTTTATTAAAGTTTACCTCTGGGGAATCTAAAGCCTGGATTTGATTCCAATATTCAAATATTGTTAAGATTGGTTCATTATCATCCTTAGCCTTAATTTTCTTTTCCGGAATGAAATTTGGTTGTTGTTCAAAGTCCTTCTAATCCCTAGATTCACTTTCTCGAAATATAATTTGGTTGACTACTTCCTTGTTTTCAATTCATAAGACCAAAATCATATCTGGTTTAGCTTTGTCCTGAGTAACATGAGGCCTTACATTGTCATGTCCAAAATGAACCAGGTCAAAGTTTGCCTCTATCAGTCTAGACCATTAATTTGTAATTGTAATTAAGATCTAAGTCCAGAAAAAGGAAAATCTGTAAACAAGAATATAAACTTAAAAATGGTTGATTCTTAATAAGCATATATTGTTGATGCAATGGAGATGAGATTCAAGAAACATATATCCATATCCATATCAAGAAAAAGCAGATATGTATATAGACACCATAAATATCCAATTTGTATTCAAATATCCAAATCCATTTTCCATCATGTTTAGTCTCATATAGCTCTCATAAACTCCAATGAGAAATAAATGACAACATCAGCATGTTTTCAATCTGCTGCTCTGCATCCTTACCAGTCAACCATTTAACCCAAAGTGTGCAATTTAGCAGAATTATTAGGATTCACTAACAGAGTCATGTGATTGAAGGTTCAAGCTAATCAAGTTGGTAAAGCCTCTATAGTTGTACCAACAGACCTGAATTCAAATCACAAGTTAACTTGGTTTTGATTTGGGGGATAAGGGATGTTTGGGAGAGGGCTAACCATGGTTCACCAAACTAAATGGAACTGCATGTCTCGAGGCATGCCAAACCATACCAATGGCTTCCGCTATTCAAAATGAGACACCAACGAGGAGGGGAGAGAGCAGGAAAGAGAGGAAAAGAGAGAGAGGGAGAGGGAAAGAGAGGGAAAGGTTGGAGAGGCCGCCAGAGGGTTGCCAAGGCCATCAGAGGTTCTTAGAGCCCCCAGATGACCAGAGAAGGGGGGAGAGAGAGAGAGAGAGAGCTGAAGAGAGGAAGAGAGAGGAGAGAGAGAGAGAGGGAAGGAGAGGGAGAGGCCGTCGGAGGGCTACGAAGGCCCCCAAAAGTCCCTCCCTCTTTTGGATTGAAATGGGGTTATTCGCCCATGTTTCAATCGAATTTTCATTTTTGGCCGACTAATAGTGAAATTGGCAACCGTATTTCACCGTGAGTCAACCAAAAATACAAATTCAATCGAAACAAGGGCGAATCACCCCTATTTCAATCCAGAAGAGGGGAGGGATTTCCAGGGGCCTTCCCAACCCTCTGATGGCCATGACCGATCGCCGTCAGCCTATCCCCCTCCTTCCCTCCTCTCCCTCCCTCCCCCTCTTTCTATCTCTCTCCTGCTTTCTCTCTCTGGTTCTCCCTCTCCCCCGTTGTCTCAGCTGTTTCGGTTCAAACTTGGCACAATGATGTAGAGGCATTACCGAATCGTGCTGCCAACCGACCGATCTGAGCTCCGATACCGACATGGTGAACCTTCGACAAATCCTTTTTTATGAACCTATAAACCTATGGACCTCTTCTTCTGTGAAAAATTAATAATAAAAAAAGTCATGTGATCAAGTGGATGCAGTTATTTTGTTGTTTTATATACAATCACTTTTTTTCCTAAAAATAATAAAAAGACTAATGAGCCTGTATACTTTGAGTTAATAAAACAGTTTGGAAAAATATCTTGTGCACAAAGTTTAACATCCATTTTCTATCCATAGTCATATCTTCAAGGTTAATATCTGATTTGCATCCTTATCCATCTAAAGTGTATACAGGCACTGATCAATATCCATACTTCCATAGCCATATAAAAAATTGCCAAAAAAGAATGGATAGAAATATGGATGTACTAATATATGTTCTGTGTCCTATCCATTTTCAGCCCCAATAAGCAGACATATACGTATACCAACTTAAAATTAGAAGTCTATTTTATATTTATGATTCAGAATCTTTGGATGGGACAACTTAAAGCTACAAATCTAACCTAAACATACACACTATACATGCTAAATATATCACTTGATAAAGTTTATGCCCTGGCCAGAGTCCTTAATCAACGTCAATGCAACATCCACTTTGTACTATATCCTGCCTACACCCAACTCCGGAAAATCAATGTCATGATTCCACTAGGCCAAGCTCAGATCAAATTTGCAAAATTTATTATTTTGCCATTGACTAAATAGATACATCATATATATCATCAAAAAATAGCTGCTTGATATGTTCAAGTCCATTATAAGCTTTGGCTAAATGCTTCCTAATTTGCATACACCTCTTGCCCAAACCATTCGCAACAATCCATTACAAACTGAATGGCCAAGACAACTCAAATTGGCCCATAATCTCCAATTGCGGGTGTAGGTACAAAAGCAACTACCATAGATTTCGAGACTTCTATGCACCAATTTTCCAAAAAATGGAAGAGAATCCTCTATTTTGTTTACGCTTTCCTATGCTAGTTAGTGTTTTAAAAGGCAGTTATGATGTGCAGGCCAAGATTCACAATCTTGGTGCTAGATGTGTACCGATACTATGTTGGCATAGTGTCGGCACACTTGATACAGGGTCCATTTTGGCATACCGAAACTTGGTACGTACCCCATACCAAGCCTTGGTTTGGTACCGATACAGTACAATATTGCCTAATATGGGGTGATAGGCATTGATACATCATACTTTGATACAGATAGTCCAAGGACCACATATAGCATATGAATTATATAGGCCGCATATTGTACTTAATAAATAATAACAATTTTAATATTTAACATATATATTTAATAAATATTTAAAATGAATAAAATATATTGAATACAATAAGCAATAGAACAATTTTTAATAAATAATAACAATATTAATAACAATAAATCTAGCAAGTAGTGCTTCCTGCTTAGCACTTACTTGAGAGTCATAATCATAGCATAATTAACTTATTGAAATTATCAATATACAACTATCCAATCGATATGACAGTCACATCCAACCCAACCATCAACTTGAACCTACCCTATTTGCATGAGTTTATACAAGAGTGGCAGCATATATGGTTGTGCTCTGCTAGAAGGGCCACATATGTGGTTACACAATGATAAGTAGGACGTATATTGTTGCAACATAATGCTAATCATTTTGCATATGTATTTGCAAAGTGCTAAGCAAACCACCTTTTCAATCCAGATGCATCTTGACCATATATAGCAGCATTTAGGGAATATGGTGTAGTCCAGGGACCACATACACATAATGCACTCCACCACTCCATTGTCACCTCTCTTCTAGCTTATGCTTTTGACCCTACCATCACCTCCTCATTCACCAATCTGATTCGACTCTGCCCTTCATCAAGTCATGGCCAATAATTATGCCCCCCTCAAATCTAGTGAAACCAAATCATAGTGAAGATGTCATTTCTGCCCTTTTAAATGAAAAACTGAGATTTAAAAGTCCCATATGTGAGAGGATTACAATTTGACCCCCACAACTCTCAGCCACTTGCACATTGTTGGTCTCTTCTTCCCATCTATCAAGATGAGGGGTGACAAGTCTTGTGGCTAGGTTGTAGTAGATGCAAGGGCATGCCACCAGCATTGGATTAGCCGAAAATAGAATGATCAAAGGATGATGATGGAAGTAGCATGGATCCAGATGTCCTAACCTTTAAGGACTTCGCTACTGTCACACTATCCAAGTGAAAGAAGGAGAGATAGGGCATAATCGGACTACGGTTAAATTACTCTATTGCTATTCCTACTAGTAAATTAGAGTCTTACCGAGGAACTAAAAGCAAGTAATTTAAAAATAAAGGCAAAGATAGATAAATTGGTTTCATTGATAGGCAAAAGGATTTCCTGTTCGGAGTACAATCCATTATTTACAATAAAAATATTGAATAACTGTTGAGTTTCTTTAACCATCCCTACTAGCTCATCAGAGTACTATCCAAGGTTTGCCATACCGTGTCGAACCGGCCGGTACACCCCATCTCGTATCGGACCAACAGGAAACCGACATGATTCGGCCGGTAAAATCGGTACACCGACGGTATCGAAGAAAAAAGAACAGAAAGTGAGAAAGAGAGAGAGGGGAGGGGGGAGGAAGGTGGGAGCCGCCGGAGGCCGGCGGTGGCCGGCTGCGGCCGTCGGAGGACTTTCGAGCTCCGTATCGCCAGATAGGGCTTTCAAGAGAGCAAAAAAGAGAGAGAGAGCACTCGGAGGGGGGCGGAGAACCTACCGGACAGACGGTGCCTCAGTTGCGAGACTCCCGATGGCTGACGAGCCGACGCCGACGGCCTGAGAACGGTCGAGCGGGCGGAGCCGCGGACGTCTATTTCGATTTTTTCTTTTTTTTTTTTTGTTTTAAACTTATAAAGTCGGCAACTGGGTTGCCGACTTAAGAATTTTTTTTAAAAAAAATAAAAATTGTAAAGCCGGCAAATCATTTGCCGACTTCACTTAAAATCATGTTTTTTAAAAAAATTTGCAAAACAGGGACGATGCCCCTGTTTCATGCTTGCGGCGCCACGCGCATGGACTGTGCCCTTCGACGGCCACGGCAGCCAGTCGGAGGCCGTCCGGCGGCCCCGCCGGCTCCTTTCCCTCCCTCCTTTTTTCTCTTCCTCTTTCTCTCCCTCTATTTCTCTCTATTTCTCTCTTTTTTTCTTCCGGTTCGGATCGTCGATTCGGTACGGTATGAAACCATACCAAACCGTACCGTCAGCCGGCCGAAACGACCGGCGGTATCGGTTCAGCATACCTTGGTACAATCCATTATTTACAATAAAAATATTGAATAACTGTTGAGTTTCTTTAACCATCCCTACTAGCTCATCACAATCTTTAGCAATTCCAACAATTCGGCCTATGATTCCATACACTCCACTTACGGCACAACCGCAAGCCAAATCTTACTCCAAGACACAATAAAGAACCTCCAGCCTATGCCTGCACACATCACAGCCAAGTCCTATTCGTTCGGCCTATATTCCTAGACTTGTCCTGATCAGACTACCTAGCAAGGATCACGTGACTTCGATCTATTCTGATCCTTTAACTTTGTCCGCTGCACTTGCTGCACTCATACACTGAAGTTGTTAAGATGAGGTGTAAACACATACACCTCTCTCCTTTAAAAATTTTCTATTAGACCTTTCAACTTTCCAATTGAGTCAATGTCACCCTTCCATTCTCTCCATCAACCAGCCTATAGCTTAAGTTAGCACATGACTGCTACATGCCTATGTTGACAAGATTTTCTTCCAAGTTTCCCTTTACTATAATTTTTTCCTCATTGCCTTCTCCTTCTCAAATTCCATGTCCCACCACCACCAGACCATCGCTCTCCCATCCCCAATTCCATCTTCTCCTTTCATTTACAGTTGTTGGTGCTTTTATCTATGACTGTCTTCAACTTGCAATTCCGGCACTAGTGCTTCCCTACAGTGGTGAACAAAAGTCGGTGGTAGTGCTCTCTCATTGGTGGCATTGGTGATAAAAAGAAAAGGCTGTATATATAGATGTACATTTAACTCCCAACAACACTTCAATGAAGAGAAATAGAACTACTGATAGAAAAGCTTACCACTGAAAAAGAAAAGGCACAAAGAAAAAATGTAGAACAATTCCACAAAGCAAATACTATTCCCAAAAAAAAAAGAAAAAGTTTTAATGGGTAAAAGTTGAGGTGCCTATTGTCGGAGGTATGGAGGATACCATGGATGACAAACTTGAGGGCGCCATCGGTGATGGAACCAACGTAGAGAATGACGCCGAATAGGTGGAAGAGGGGCTCATAATTGCTGGACTAGCAATAGGAGGTGATTAGCTAGATGAACACGGCAATGAACAAGAGGGTAGCAGCCCCCATGGTCTGATTAAAAGAGATCGGCAAATGCTGATGTATTGCTATAGACAATAGAGAAGTAGAAGATGATACTAAGGGCAGTGATCTTGAGCAGCTAATATCAAGAGGACACAAGCTGGAGTGGGATGAGGTGAAACCACCAAAGGACAGTGGCAACATAGGCTGACAAGGCAAGCATGTGATATTGGAGAGGTGAGTAATGTGATGCTGATATTGGAGAGGAACAAGGCATCAACATCCCCCACTTCGATCTGGCCCTTGACAAACACCTCGTCTCTGCCCCCAGCTCCCTCTCTTTCTCCTCCATCCTCTCAGCCGCAACCTATCCCACATCCACCTTCTAAGCATCTTCACCTACAACACCATGATCCACACCTACATCAAGAGGGACCATCCCAGCCTCACCCTCCTCATCTATTGCTAGATGTTCATTCTCACCATCATCATCCTTTCCCCCTCAAGGCCTACACCAAGCTCATGGCCCTCCAAGCAGGTGAGAAGGCCCACTTCCCCTCTTTCAAGAACAGCCTCAAGATCTCTGTCTTCATCTAGAACAACCTTTTCTAGAGCATCTACAAGGTGTTCAAAGGGAATGGCTGAGAGAAACCTCATCACCTAGAATTCTACCATTAATGGGTGCACTATCAACAGAAGGCCTAATGAAGTGCTCATGCTCTCCAAAGAAATGAGTTTGGAGGACACTGCAAGCTAGATGGATTTAGTATGTTTAGCTTGCTCTGTGCTTGCACCAAGCTCGATGCCTTGGCGCTTAGTCAAAGGGTGCCTGTATACTTGGTTAAGGTGGGACAATGGTGATAGTGGATGAGGCAGTGGGCAATTTGATTTGAGTTGAAATTCTAGAGACTAGAATTTCAAAGAGAGAAGGAAAAATAAGGGGAAAGGTAATTTGGTAATTCTGCAAGCACCTTTAACAATGCTACAAGGTAGACAAGAGGAAGGGTGACATTGACTCAAATTGGAAGTTGAAGGATCTAGTTGAAACTTTTGAAGGGAGAGGGGGCATACATGCAAATGTCTGAAATTTGATATGGTCGAAGTGCAATTTTCCCTTTTAGAAAAATAAAGATAAACTATAGCAAAGCTCTCTGTGCTATTATAGTTTAACTATATTGAATGTGAAAAAAGATGCATAATTTTCCCTTTTCTTAAAAGTGGCCCTTCCTTTTCACACAAGATCCACTCATCATAGCTGACTCAGCATCAGATTGCAAAAAATTAAATTGATATCATTAGATGCATGTCATTTGTTCTCAATTACACACAAATTTTAACATCTAGTTCTATGTATAAAAAGTCTTGAATGCATTGCCAATACCTGCAAGCATAGGTTCATCAAAGATTCAAAATAAAGTAGAGTCAGATATTCCTAATGACATAGCATCAAAGGTTCTAAAAAGGATTTCCTTGCATTCAAGTGTAAATAATTCATGGAGTAATATTTGTAATCAGTGATTGAAATTTAATTCATGTCTAAGTTGCTTCTGTTCTTGATGGAAAATCAAGAAATTCATTAAATATTAAGCATTTGTATGCAACAATGCCCTGAACCTCATTTCTAGACACAAACTTAGACTTATTAACTTGCTGTTTATGAGAGCTTTCAAGATATATCAAACCAGTGGAAATAACTGGCAAATAAGAATGTGGTCTTACGTGTCAACAAAGGCTTCTATCATAGTGCGCCTTTCTTCTTTTGATTTTCTCTGGCCTTTTTGTGGTTTATATGAACCAGAGGGAACTGAAGCAGCAAATGATTTCCATCTCCCTTTGACATTTGACTTAAGCAATGCAGTATATCTTCCAATAAATGCTGTCAAATATACAGAAAAGAGACATTATTTTTTGCTTAATATCAAAGCAAAGAAGTTGCACATAATTTAGTTAAAAAACTCCTCTGTTCAAAGAATAATACTTTTTATTTCGCTCTGCAAACACTGTATAAGTCTAGAGTGAAAAATTTGGTGAGGTAGGATATCTGCATGCCAAAAGTGATGCTTTTGCAAGACAGTTATAGTTATTGTGCCTTAATTAATTGTGAAAAATGTATGACATACAGACTAGGCCTCAATATTAATTGATCTAAAAGGAGCCGAAAGATTTATATGGAAAAAAGAAAGATGGAACTTAGATAACCTTCAGTAGTGAGATGAAGTAGCTGCAATAACATGAATATTATACATTTAATCCAAGCTCATGGGAAAAGTGAAAAACTTCAATTTATAATGAAAGATACATATGATTAGAATGAAATAGTTTCATGAAGCAAAAAAGGGAATGAACTGATAAAGAGTGATGACTGGGTGAATGCAACAATGCGTATGAAGGGAAAAATCATCAGTAAATAACAATACACATAAAAAGAACAACATAATGAAGCCAAACAATTAAAAGCAAAAGACTGATAAAAGGATGGATGTAAAGATGGATAATAAATAGAGAAGATTGTGTGTGCGTGTGTGTGTTTGTTTATGCGTTAATGTGTATGTGTTTATTACAAACAATCCCTAATAATCTGATGCCCCAGAATTTTGATAAAAAGAACAAGCTTATAGTGTCAAGATGTCTAATATTGGCTTTTCTTTTGCTGATATGCCTCTACAGAACTTCCTCTAAAATGCAATCAGCTCAATCAAAACTAGTATGGAAACAATTTTAACATTTTTAGATTGTTTCCTAACAGATATACAAGGGATCATGTCGGTCATGTCCTGCAAAAGCAGTAGGAGATATTTTTTAAAATTATTGATTAGCCAAAGATGTGAATTGAGAAAGCTAGTATTATGGAGAATTTGGCCCTTTATTTTAAGTAATAGTTAAAAGGAAGTCAGAGATTCAAACTCATGTACATAGTGTGGAACTTGTATGCTATCTTTTTCTGAGTTTCATATGACAAAAGCTAATGAGGAAGCATCTTAGGATGCATGTTGTTTAGAGAGGGCACTAGGGCTGAAAACGGATCTGATACAGATCGGATGCTAGCATATTCATATCTACATCCATATTTGTTTTATTTAACGAATATAAAAATAAATATGAATAATAATCAGATGCAAAAATTCATATCCATATTTATTTTTAACGGATACAGATACAAATTAGATATTGAAAATATAGATATAAATACAGATATAAGTCAGATAATTGAAACTTTATGGCTACTGAACCAAAGATATTACTAAGTGAATAATAAATTAAGTTAATAGCATGTTAATATGGTCATTTATTTTTCTTAAAAATTCATGAATGCTATATAAAGTTAAATAGAATTACAAATAGAATCAAATATTTGGATATGAATCTAATAGTTGTCCATTTATATCCATATCCTCTTTTTTTTTTTTTTTTTGATGGATTTGAATGCGAATACGGATATTAGTTGGATGCTCAAATTTCTATCTACATCCGAATAGATTCAGACATGAAAATGCATCCAGACGGATATTGTCCAATCCATTTTCACCCCTAGATACCCTGATGGGCTTAATTATTTTCCAATTGATTTTGCAAATTACTATAGAGTATGACAATACAACACAAAGGTGAAAAAAAATAAAGAGAACAAGTATGTCCTTTAAAATCCATACATCTTATCTTCTATCTTATCATCGTGAGGGTAAATCTCATGTAATCATATTTTGGAAAAACGGAATAGCTACAACTTGCCATTAAATATCCAACACTTCTTCCTCCTATCTCCCATAATTAAAGCTCACTTCATGACTAAAACATTACAAAGAGCAGAGCATCACAGAAGATTTGGAGGGCACAAGAGCATCATAGAATATTCAACACATTTCCAACCGCAAATCAGCAGCATATCTTCCAGAATTACTTCCATGTTTGATAGCATTCAGTTCCGTTACAGAACCTAGGTTACAGAGCACATTTGTCCACTGTTTAAAAGAGTCCAGAGACTTTTTCAGCAATAAAACATAGCATATAACTCTTTGGGGATCACGGAGGGCCTTTAAAATTCCCAATAGGTTTCTTCATTTGCCAAATTTTTTGTCATCAAAACTATACCACAACCACTTCAAGCATGGACAGAGAGAAGATAAGGAGAGGGGAGAAGGAAATGTTACCCCTTCGGGGAACTCCTCTCGCGACGGCCGGCATCAGGACTGGATGGGGATCATAAGCTCCAGGGCGATTCGAATGGCGATCAGAAGGAGAAAGATGGAACGAGAGGGAGAAGAGGGTGGAATCGCTGCGATTCGCTGTCCGGTTGTTTGATTAAGAAAAAAGAACGCGAGAGGAGGACGTCCGAGGTTTTAGGTTAGACGAACACAGAGAGAGCGCGAGAGAGAGAGAGAGGGAGAGGAGGGGTTTTGGGTTTCTTCTGGAAGAGACTTGATTCGGGATTTGGGGTTCGGACAGCAACCGGTGGGCGCACACAAATAATTATAGGAGACAATGGCCCAGTCCCGCATGTATAATGATGGACCTTCAATTTTTGTACACCTACGAACAATTAAATTGGGCCTCCTCCTCCATAATACTTTCTGGGCCAGGCCCGAAGTTGTTTATCCATGCTACAGGAATAATGAAATCTGGCCATTATGGAAGCAATAGGATTACCATAACTGCAGGTGGATTTTCTTCCAAGAAAAAAGGTTGCACACACACCCTCCAGCCATCCTAAACCTAGACAACCTATTCTCATGTATCAACCTCTCTATCATCATCAAGGCCAATTTTTATAATTGTAAAATATATTATTCTACCCATCATTTTATTCTCAACGTACCATAATAATGCCTAACGAAGTTGCAAGCCATCCAAAACCTGGTCATTATATCTCTAAATTTATCAACAAACTCTAAGTATACACTCATTCATGACCTACTTCTCCTTCATAAATAAATCCTCTTATGTAGCTCAAAATATGGAAATATTGTAAGGGTAGGGAATATTCTACCAAGCGAATAAATCCTAAATCCATTAGCTTTCTTTCACTCTCTTTCCACTCCATTTCCTCTATTGGTAGCCTTCTATCTCAATGAAAGCTTCTTCTTAGCCCTCTTCAAGCATTTATTTGTTTTCTTAGCCCTTCTTCTTAGCCCTTTTCACCTCTCTTTCAAAAGATTTTTTTCTTCTTACAATATGTTAAGCTTTTGATAAAGCAACAATTAAGATTTATTTGTAATAATAATCATTTTATGCTATTATTCTCTCCATATAATTTTATCGATTTTTGGTAGTATCTTTACTCATAGTAGTTATATAGAGTCTTATAAGTAGAAAGCATGCAGTTTAAGTTGCAAGTATAAATCATCCCATTTTCTTAAATGCCCACAATTCAAAATGCACAATAAGATAAGTTGCCCATTAGGCTATAACTTAATTGACTATCTTGTAGGAAGTCCACTTATAGTTAAAATGGCGTAGCCACTTGAGTATATATCATGATTTAAAAAAAAAAAATTTTCTTTCTCTCTCCCCCACCTTGCATTCTTTTCCTCCACTACCATTCAACCCGATTACCTTTGGCCCTTACCTAGCCCTCTTTCACCTTCTTTTCTCTCCTCAAGACTTGCATAGCCACCCACTCACTCTAGATGGGGGCTTAGGTCTATGCCTGAACCCTCAGCATCGGAGATTTTGATACTAATCAATTTATCAAAAACATCTTGCTTTTTTTCAAACTCTCTTCCAAATATAAAAAGTGACCTTCTGTATATATAAGTCAAATACTGCAACTTAAGTTGCATTATAACTTGAATTGTAATGCAACTTCAACCACAGAGCTCCAAACAATCTCTCAAAAATTTCTTTTCTTATTTAATGATTGGTAATTAATTTTGTTTATTTAAAAGATATATGCTCTCATATGCCATAAAACTACTTGATTTGCATATTTATCTTTAAAATATTAAAATTACATATATGCTCCTCCATAAATTTGAAATTGGAATTTATATCATCATATCATGTTACATTAAATTTTGTTTTTTCAAATCTAAATCTAGTTGGCTTAAAATAGGGTTAATTTTGTCAATTGATGGCAACTACTTGATATGCTTGTTGAGCATCCTAGGCACCTCTAACTAAGAGATTCTTTGATGGAAAAGTTTAAGAGGCGTATTTTAGATTTCATGTAGATAAAATATCTCAGAGGAGTTATGATATGGTTTGAAAAGTATATACAGCAATAATTAAAATTATAAACCTAAGGGCTCATTTGCTCTTCTCCTATATACGACATAGTTTGAGAAGTATCTACCACAATAAGTTAAAATTATAAACCTAAAAGCTGATTTGCTCTTGTCCTTGCTCTATAATTTTTGCTTCCGAAAAATCTAACAAGAAAAATGAACTAGAGTGAACACCTTATACCATGTCAGTCTTTTATTTCTTCAGATTTCTTGTAATATCAGTTTTTAGAGTTTTTTTGGTCACAAAGATTTATTGATTTCAAAAGAAAAAAAGTGAAAATACCTTGTTTTTGTCTTGTATCATCTTCTACTTGGTATGGATTTTTATATTTCAATTCTAGAAGTTTTACTTTTTCTTTTAGGATCTGAACTTTTCCCTTTTCATAAGATTTTGCTTTCTTAACAAAATTAGACCCAAACAAGATTACTCCCCCTTTTTATTGCACTACCTTTTTGCTTTTTCTTTCATAAAATCTGGATTTCCCTTAGTTTGATTGGGTTGTTTTAACTGAATCCAATCAGACCCCAAACATGTCATGTGTTTCAATCCTAAATGGATCCAAAACCTAAGCCCGCCAACCAAACTGGTCTGAATCATGATGGCATCCAAGATCCAGAACCAAATAAATTAATAACCAGAAGGAATCATTTGCATCACGTATGCTCGTTCCATATATCTTCACCTAGCTTCCAGACATCCCCCTTTGCCCAAACCGATCGCTATGAAATGAAAAAGACAAGAACCACTTGACAAGCGGTTCTGCCCACCTCTCAACACACCTCCTCTACGTGCCACTCCTCCCAACCTCCCTCGTCCCACGTGTCCACACTCTCTCCACCTTTCCTATTATAACCTCCCCGCTTCCCACGCCACCGCCTCCATTCGCCCCCATTCTGTTTGCAAAGTTCTCATACCAGCCTATAGATATAGAACTCCAAAGGAGGAAAAAGAACAGGCTGTGGTGCAAGTAGAAGAAGAGAGGCTCGAATACTCTATCCAACCATGCCACTTCGCCCTCGTTTCGCCTTCGGCCGGACCGAAGATGCCGTCCACCCCGACACCATGCGCGCCGCCCTCTCTGAGTTCATCGGCACTGCCATCTTTGTATTCGCCGGCGAAGGCTCCGTCCTTTCCCTCGGTACACCAAATTCTGTGACTAAACTGCATGCACGTCGATTTACTCCTTGGTGTTTGCATGCATGCATGGCTGCTAATTTTAGATATACTTGGTTGCAGAGAAGCTGTACAGGGACACCTCCACTGCCGGCGGCCTTGTGATGGTTGCCATAGCCCATGCGTTGGCCTTCTTTGTTGCAGTCTCCATCGCCTTCAATACCTCCGGTGGGCACATCAACCCGGCTGTAACCTTTGGTGCCCTTGTCGGTGGCCGGATCTCTCTCATCCATGCCGTTTCTACTGGGTGGCCCAGCTCCTTGGAGCAATCATAGCTTCACTTCTTCTAAGGGTCACAACGGGAGGCATGGTAATGGACTTCCAGCTTCTCACTTAAAATTGCTATGTTGGTGCTCGAGCTAAGATGATACCTTGTTTATTTTTGGGACCATGCAGAGGCCGCTGGGGTTCTCACTGGGATCAGGCATTGGAGAGTGGCATGCAGTACTGCTTGAGATCGTGCTGACGTTTGGACTGGTGTACACCGTCTATGCCACGGCGATCGATCCGAAGAGAGGCTATCTCGGCACAATTGCACCGCTTGCCATAGGCTTCATCGTCGGAGCAAACATTCTCGCCGGCGGTCCATTCGATGGTGCTTCAATGAACCCGGCACGGGCTTTCGGTCCGGCACTTGTCGGCTGGCGGTGGAGGCGCCACTGGGTGTACTGGCTTGGGCCTTTTGTGGGTGCCGGACTTGCAGGGCTTACCTATGAGTTCCTTGTGATCCCGACGGAGACTACTCCCCATGCTCACCAACCCTTGGCTCCTGAAGATTACTAGATGTATCGTTTGATACGAATGACTAGCTTGTTTGATCTGTTGTTTTGTTTCTGCTTCAGTTATTTGGTCGTGTAGAGTGGTTTGGAGAACGGTATTGCTAGTATGGGGCCAGAACTGAATGCCATCCTCCTTCCATTGTCTGTAGTTATCACGAATGCACTCTCTTTTGTGCCTGCTAGCGTGTGTTTTGTTGGATGATGATGAACTAATAATTGCATTTTCGAGTTCTGGCCACTGAGATTAAGCGGATGCAAAGGTGAATCCAGCGTGGTTATGTGGTATACAAATGCTTGGCTGCAAGTTGTGTTAGCTTGGGCTATTGACTTGAATCTTGGCATATTAATGAATTAGAAACTTAGCTTGCAAGCACTTCTCTTGGGACAAGAGGAGAATTCGGGATCTTCTGCAGTCCGTGGTTGGACCGGAGAGCCCGTTCATTGCCGGCTTGAACCCAACTAACAACGAGATCCTTAGACCAACTTCTCCACTCTAACCCAAAGGTCACAAACGTCCTTAAAAACATTTCATGAGCGACATTAATGCACTCTTTAAAGAAGCTCAAGGCCAACCGTAGCATTACAAGTGTTGAGTAATGTGCTGAATAAATGATGAGTATACTGAAAAAATAATTTGTAACTTCTTAGAGTCATTAAATCTATTAGTTATCTTTAGCTCTATCTTTAATGTGACTTTTAGACTTTCTATGTCTTTGGGATATGTAAAGTCTTGCTATAAAAGAATCTAGCATTATGTATGGATATAAGAGAAACAATTGAATGAAAAGTACAATCCAAAATATTCAGTCTTTTACACTTCCATCGTCACCAATATAGTGATGTCAGAGCTAAGATCAAATATTAGAGAGATAAAACAGATATTGAAGTAAGGTCCAGTCAAGAACAACCATGGCTTCGGCAAGTAGTTTCACAGCCATAAATACTACATTTAGTAATGTGAATGTTCCAATATTTAAAGGTGAAATTTATGATTTTTGGTGTATAAAGATGGAGACTGCTCTTATCCCTTGATGTTTGGGATTTGGTGTAAAAAGGATATGAACAACCGACTTCATCAACAGAGTTGCCATCAACACAGCAAGAAGAGTTAAAGAAGAAGAAAATTATCGATGCTGGTGTTCTTGGTACGATACAAAGAGGAGTTTCAGCTTCTATTTTTTCTAGAATTATGAGATCCAAGAAAGCAAAGGAGGCTTGGAATATTCTTCAACAAGAGTTTCATGGAGATGCAAAGGTGAGGGCCTGAAACCTCAATCTTTGAAAAAGGATTTTGAGAATATGAAAATAAAGAAGAATGAAACTTTGAATGAATACTTCACCATTTTTATGGAGTTGGTAAATCAGATGAGAAATTATGATGATTCCATTGATGATCTGCAGATTGTAGACAAAATTTTGATCATGATGCCTGAAAAATTTGTTTCGATTATTGCTGTCATTGAAAAAACTAAAGATTTATCTCAATTGAGTGTCAAATAGTTGATGGGCTCATTAAAATCTTATGAGCAATGATTGGCACGTCACTCCAAAAATTCTATTGAGAGTGCATTTCGATCCAAACTTAATATTAGTTCAAACGATGGCGAGAAGAAATTATCAAATGAGTCATTTAAAGGTGATAGATTTGGAAGAGAAAGAGGTTGAGGAAGAAGTTCAAGAGGAAGAGGCAAAGACAACCTTGGAAAAAAAATTCAACAATAAAGGCACTTCAAAATGGTGCAATATTTGTAAAAAAAACAACCATGATGAGAACGATTACTGGAACAAAGGAAAGCCTTAATATTTCAATTACAAAAATTTAGCCACCTACAAAAAGATTGCCCTTCAAGAATAAGCAGCAAGCTGGTTTTACAGAGGAGAAAGAAAATGAAGGAAATTTATTTTATGCTTGTCACAAAGCACATGAAGATGAGAAAAAGTTTGGCACCTGGATAGTGTTGTAGTAACCACATGACAGCAGATAAAGATACTTTTTTGGATATGAATTCTTCTTTCAACTCCAAAGTGAAACTTGGAATGGTGATCATGTAGAAATAAAAGGAAAAGGCAGCATTGGTGTGGAGACAAAGGAGGAAAATAAGGCCATCCATGATGTTTATGTGCCGGATTTGGATAGAAGCTCCTTAGCATTGGACAGCTTCTTGAGCATGATTGTATGGTACACTTTGAAGATTGAGAGTGTAAATTTTATGACCTGCAAAGATGTCTTGTTGCTATGGTTAAAATGATAAAAAATAGAAACTTTCCACTCACTTTCAAGTATATGAAGAATATGGCCCTAACAGTAATAGTGAAGGATGAGTCATGGTTATGGTATAAAAAGCTTGGGCACTTGAATTTCAACATTCTAAAGCTACTTTCGAATAAAAACATGGTAATGGTTTATCAAAAATCAGAGAGAATGAAAAAATTTATGAAGATTGTGCTCTTAGAACGCAGCACTGGAAGTCATTTCCAAAGGAAGTAACTTGGAGAGCCAAAGATGTACTTGATTAGTTCATACCGACATGTGTGCTCCATAGAAACACTCACCCCAGCACAAAATAGATACTTTATTTTGTTTATTGATGATTATTCTTGCATGATGTAGGTGTATTTCAAGAGACAAAAATCTGAAATCTTTATCATCTTTAAAAAGTTTAAAGCTCTTGTTAAGAAGCAAAGTGGTAGGTTTATTAAAGTTTTGAGAAGTTATAGAGGAAATGGATACACTTCAAATGAATTTTATCAATTTTATCAAGATGAAGGTATTGAAAGACAACTGAAAGTAAGCTACTCTCCACAACAAAATGGAGTTTCAGAAATAAAAAATCAAACTATGGTTGAAATAGCCAAGTCCATGCTATTCGACAAGGGTCTACTTAATAAATTTTGGGATGAAGCTATAAATACAGTAGTTTATTTGCTCAATAGAGGTCTACAAGAGTAACGAGTGACGAGTGACAAAACTCTATTTGAAGTTTGGTCTGAGAGAAAACTTCAATCAAGCATCTTAAATTATTCAGTTGTATATGTTAAAATTGTATTCCAAATCAATCGTCAGCCTGTTGACGATTGTGCTCGTATTTATACATAGTATATAAATTTTTATTAATAAATATTATTTAACTCTTTCATCATTTTGTCCACCTTCTTTAAACTCCTAAATTGTGATGAAGTCCTTAGGACTATATTTAACCGATAAAGAAGAATTTATCGTTTAATCCGTAAAACATATTCGCACCAAATGATATGCTATTAATAGGATGATGGTAATATCAAGTATAGGTTTTGTGTGCCATATGGGTTAGTTATCCTCTTAACCAAAGAGTGTGGAGACACTGGTATGACATCAGATGGAATGTAGGAGTACATTCGCACCAAATATGATCAATTATGGAGTATTCTGTTATCAAAAGTAGCTCACGAAGGATATGGGTATAAGTGTCCCTCTGACCTGAGATCACCACGGTGACTTGTAAGTAATTCACTGTAGTTTGGTACCAGATTATCTGAATTTCTAATTCAGTAATAGAAGATTTTAGGTGCAGTCAAGTACTAATCAAGTCAGTGCGTGAGTCAAAATAGGATTGACCACTCTAAATAAGTAAAAGTTAATGCATCGATATATTTTATTTAGTAAAATCTTGATCAGAATAATCCATGTGATGGATTTGAAAGGTTAAAATATAATGTGATTGACTATTTTAGGATTGATAGTGAAATCCAGGTTATCTTGAGTATTAAAATCAAAAGGATAAATTATACGGCAACCATATGCCAGTAGATTCTAGAATGTTATTTTGCATCTTTTGGTCTATTCGACGTCAGATTCATTGCTAGATGGTTAAATCGATTAGTATAAAAATTTATTCCTATGCTATCAGCTTAGGTTCAAACCTATGGATCACACATATTAAAATTTAGTCTGATAGTTGGCTAAGAGTTTATAGATTAGGACTCTAGTGAAGAGTCCTATTAGATTGGGATCTGGAGAAGAGCCCACTGGACTAGATCTGCTGTTAATGGAGGATTTATTACAATTAGATTACTAATTGATTCAATTTGATTGAGCAAAAAGTTCGGATCAAGTTTAATTGAATTGGATTCAGTTTGACTTGGATTAATTTAATTAGATCAAGCCTAATTGTAAAAGAAAATGTTCCTAATTTGATCATGATTTAGGTTCAGTTAATTTTAATTGAGTTAAAAATTTATGAGAAGATTATATTCCTAATTTATTAAATTTTTTTCTCTTATTGGGTTCAAACCAAATCTGATTTGGATTGGAATCAAATTAGAAACGAAAAGTCCAGCCAACTGGGATTCTCTCCCTTGCGTATGCCCAGAACCCACGCCATTCTTTACATGCAAAAATGAGTTTTGCATGAAATATTTTAGCGTGAGAAAGGAGGGCACAGAGAGGGGTGGGCGGCACTCATGATGAGTCATGGTCTTATCTCTTTCTTGATTTGAATTTGATTCAAATTAAAGATCAGGAGATAAGAAGGAAAAAATCAGATTTCATGGAAACTTTTGGTGGCACCAAAAACTATTTCCCCATTTACGTTGAGATGTTAGTTGGCATGAAAAAGATTGATTTCTTTCGATGCTATCACACATTTTAACAAAAAAATATGGGATGCCCCATATGGAGGTTGGCATGGATTTGTTGGCGCCTCCTCTAACCCTAAATCCTAGCCCCTTCTATAAAAAGGGGGTCCAATGGTTGGATGCCCAAGTGATATTAGATAAAAATTTATTTCTTCTACATAGTCTCTATCCTCTCTTCCTTCTTCATTATTTTTCTCCCTCTCTAGAGCATCTAAAGATCAAAAGAAGAAGAAGAAGTCAGCCATCAAAGATCTTCGTGAGCTAGCACTCCTGAGGAAATGATCAGCAATCAATCTTTGTGTAAATGATCTGTAGAAGTTGTACATTTTGTGTAGCTGCGAGCAATCAGAAAGAGCTTCGATCCATGCAATACAATTCGAAGATCAGTAACCCACGATAATGAGTTCTGAACTCATTAGATCATGTTTGATTATATCTAAGGGTTAGATCTAATTTAGAGCAACAATATGATCGATGCAGATATTTATTTTTAGATCTTAGTCACATATTTAATCATATCATAGATCTTGATAAGTTAGTTTAGATTAGATCTTGTGTATTAATGTAGGTTAAATTGTTTAATCTATCAAGTTCCATTGTAAAATTTTAAAATTGCATGTATAGAACTGCAATATTTACTTCAATTGGTATCAGAACTTTTTAATATGATATGATTTCATATATATTTAGATCTGATTTTATATTATTTAGATTAAATCTAAATAATTTTTATTTTCAGATCTGATATTTGATCAATCTTATATATGTTAGATTAGATGATTTAAGTAGCAAATACTCAGATTGGATAATCACCAGACCGTCAGTCATAGGAGCAAATAGAATTATATGACCCTCTTCTCCCATTCAATGGGATGCTCTTATGATGTATAGGGGTGCCAATATGAGTCCCATAAAAAGAGCATAAAAGAAGAACTTACTTTTCTATAAAATCTTAAATCTTAAAATTCTAAATTTATTGTATGTGATACAAGTTATAAAAAAGTAATAACATCTAATCTTAATGATTAAAATTATTTTAAGATTTGAGATCATAAAAAATTTAGATGTGATCTAAAAGATTTTATGATTTAATGTAAAAATATTTACATGAGAAATAGTTTCAAAAATTTAACAATGCTGAACTTAATTAAGAACTAAATGTAGAATCGATTAGATCTAGAATTATGATTTAAGATCCAATGATATTGTATAAAATATGGAGCATGGGTTAGCTCAAATAAGATCTTTTTAATTGAGTTAGACCTAAGGTTAGAATCAAAAAGTTAATGGACCATATAGAGAAATTGATTAAATCTAACTAATATTGAATTAGATTAAATCAAGCTTTCTCTAGTTTCAATGCAATAGTTGTAGATGGTCAAGTTCATATCTTTGATTAGACCAAATGGACCTTGATTGAAGCTCATGTCATATCCGAGTCATTAGGCTGGTCAAATCAAAATTAATTAACCAATTCATGTTTAAGATAAGTTTGGCATTTTGACCGATGTTTTTAATTGGGAGCGATTTACTTATCATTTTGATGGTGTCTAAGGCAAGCTTAGCATACCCTTCCATCGATCTCACTTATCTGGCCAACTTGATGGATTATTTTTGATTAGACTACTAAGTGATTTGAGCTGATCCATGCATTAAGGTTGATTAGTGTGACTGATCTAGATGCCATTTCAACCGACATATCACTATTCAATTCAATACTTGATGAAGTCAGTGGGAGGATTGTGGTTTACTGGTTGATCTTTTCTCTTTTCTAAATTCATCAATTGAATCTTTTAAATTATTAGGTCCCTAAAATGAGATAGCTATGATGATAACTAAATATAATCTTCCATTAAGTTGGTAATAATGGATCCATTAGTATGATGATCATTGGAGGCTGAAAGGCTTGGTGCTCATCTACTATTGGAATTATCATTCATAATATGATGACTCAGTCGAGTCTCTCTAGCAAGTGATTAAGTTGATCGGCTAAAGTCGGGCCTGATCATTGGTAGTTAGATTCTTGAGTATGATCATGTTAATAGTTGGACCTAATCAGGGCTTGCAGAGAAGATCAAAGTCAATTGAAAAATTTTCTAAGGCTAAATCAATTACTAAAATTATTTGATGAAATAATTGATTAAAGAACCAACCCATAGATGCATATGGATGGGCGGTCAAAGTCAGACTTGTATGCAGTCTGTGCAGATTATAGTACTGTTAAAGAATCAAAGTAATTTCTCGAATTAGATGTAGAGGCTACCAATTTGTATAAAATAGTGAGAGAAGCTTTAGACTAAATTTCATATTTTTAGGTTTAATTAATTCATATACTGATTAAATTTTAATTTTTTTATGCAGTTATGGTCACAAACTTATCGCTCTGATTACTGTTGGATAGTAAAAATTGATGGAATCTAATTTTGATAACTGTATCAAAAATTAAAAATCATTCTGGAGTACGAACGGATCTTGTATGTCCTTACAGATCCGACACCTGAGAAGCTTGCTCGTAATGCTCATGGTGCGATTCGAGATACTTACTTGAAGTGGCTCAACCATCATACCATGGTGCGTTGTGTCATGCAGGCGGCTATGAACGACAAGTTTAGCCGCAAATTCAAGGAAGCTCAGCCAGAAGATATGCTCAAGGTGTTGAATGAGTCTTTTGGTACTTCCAATGATATTGAATGACACAAGACCAATTGTACCATTTTCAACACTTAGATGAGGAAGGAAGCATCGATCACTGATTATGTATTATATATGATCAAACAGATTAAGCATCTGAGTAAGTTTGACTTTCTTTTGCACGAACAGCTTGGAAGGATACGATTCTGAATTTCTTACCCAAATCCTACCTACCATTTTTCAATCATTTTTAAATGATGAAGCCTATAGTGAACTACCACGATCTGTTGGGATTGCTACAGTTTTTTGAGAAGGATCACCAGCTCCATAAGAAGATGGTGAATGTTGTGGAAAGATCTTCAGATGGGTGTCATCCCTTTAAGAAAGAAAAATAAATAAAAAAGTACAAAATGTTGGGAGTCAGACTAGAAGTCTAAGTTTAAGTCTGACCAAAATCAGACAGAGTGCTTCTATTGTAAAAAAAGATCATTGGAAGAAGAACTATCCTCAATACATAGCTTTCTTGATCCAAATAGGTCAAAGAAGAAGAAGCAATCAGTTGCTGGATAAGAAATTATATGATAATACCTTACAACTTCTCATTTTTGATACAATGATCTGGGTATTAGATACTGGTAGTCTTATTAACATTTGTAATTCATTGTAGAGACTTCAAGTCAGTAGGACATTTAGAGACGGTGAGAGATTTCTGAATGTTGGAGATGAAAGATCAGTTTCAGTTCTAGCTTTAGAAATTATCAAGTTTGCATTCGATTTTATTCTATTGTTCTTAGTGATTGTCATTTCTGTCCTAGTTTCTTATTGAATATAATTTCTATAGGCCTTTTGCCAAAGTAAATTATAAAATTTTAATAAAATTTTTTTGTGATATCATTTTGAATGGTGTTACTATGATGTGTAGACAGTTGAACAATGTATTTATATTGTATCACGGCCTAATGTAATGTATACGTAGAATAAACATCCTAGAATAGATGATGTTATGGATGCCTACCTTTAGCATTATAGACTAGTCATATTATGAATCATTGCCTATCTGTGAGTCTTGTTTACTTGAAAAGATGACTAAGTCACCTTTTGCTGGAAAAGATGAACGAGCTAGTGATGTTCTGGACTTGTACATACTGATGTATGTGGACCTATGAGCATTAAGGCCAGAGAAGGGTATCATTATTTCATTATGTTCACAGACGACCTATCTAGATATGGGTACGTCTACTTAATGAAACACAAGTCTGAATCATTTGAAATATTCAAATGATTTCATAATGAGGTAGAGAAACAAACTAAGAAAAATATTAAAACTCTTCAATCTGATTGAGGAGATGAATACCTTTCTAATAAATTTTTCATATATTTAGAAAAGAATAGGATTCTCTCACAATGGACACCTCTTGGAATGCCACAGCACAATGGTATGTCAGAAAGGAAAATCAAACCCTGTTAGATATGGTTCGATCCATGATGGACTTTTCTAATCTGTCGATCTTCTTTCGAAGATATGCACTGCTTGCTATGTACTTAACAGGGTTCCTAGTAAATCTGTGAGTAAAACATCACATGAGATGTGGATAGGATGTAAGCTAGTGCTCTCTCACCTTAGGGTTTGAGGGTGTTTGGCTTATGTCAAATGTTTGAAAATAGACAAACTCAGAGTCAGATCTGACCAATATATTTTTATAGAGTGTCCAAAAGAAACTAAGGATATTATTTCTATATTGCTTATGAGCAAAAAGTATTTGTCAGCCTTAGGACAGCCTTTTTGGAAAAAAATTTCTTTAAGAAAAGAATTAGTGCCTCTAAAGTTGAACTTGATGAAGTTCAACAGGTAGAACTGACACAATCTTGTGAACCCATAGAATCGAATTTGATGATATCAAATTTGGATCTTATTATGGAGGCACCATTAAGGAGATCTGATTGAGTTGCATCAATCAGATAGATACTACGATTTTTTGGTCTGGGACGGAGATCCTATTGAACTCAATGAGAATAATGAAGATCCGATCACTTATATAGATATAATGCAAAGGTCCGACTTTAATAAATAGCTTGAAGTCATGAAGTCTGAAATGAAGTTCATAAAGGTCAATGATGCGTGGACATCAGTTGACCTACTTGAAGGGTTAAACCTATAGGGTGTAAATGAATCTTCAAAAAGAAGAGGGGTGCAGACGAAAAACAGAGACCTATAAAACCTGTTTGATTGTCAAAGATTATCATCAGCATTATAGTATTGACTATGATGAAATATTTTCTTCTGTGATAATACATAAATTCATTCGGATTATGCTTGCGATAATAGCACATATAGACTATGAAATCTGATAAATAGATGTAAAAACAGCTTTTCTAAATGAAGAGTTAGAAGAAGAAGAAGTGTAAATGATGTAGTTTGAAGGTTTCACATCTATAGATGAGTCTAAAATATGCAAACTTTAGAGATCCATCTATGGATTGAAGCAGGCATCAAGGAGTTGGAACATATGTTTTGATAACGTTATCATATTGTATGGCTTCATTAGGAATAGAGAAGAATTCTGCATTTACAAATGGACAAACAACTCTGTGGTTATATTTTTTATTCTGGATATGGATGATATTCTTTTAATTGAAATGACATCCTCATATTGCAAGAAATAAAAGTTTGATTATCGTTTCAATTCTCTATGAAGGATTAGGAGAAGCATCCTACATCTTTGAGATGAAAATCCATAGAGGTAGATCAAAAAGGTTGCTTAGATTATCTCAATCCATGTACATAGATACCTTAATAAAGCAGTTCAGCATGAAAATTTCAAGAAATGCTATCTCCAATGGATCATAAATTTTTCTCTCGAAGAGGGATTGTCTGACAACTTCTCAAGAGAGAGAGCATATGAATAGGATTCATATATTTCAGTAGTAGATTCTATAATATATGCCATGACATGTATAAGATCAGATGTAGCATACTCATTAGGGGTAGTGAGTAGATACCAGTCTGATTCTAGAAAAAATTATTGGAAGTCAAGAAAACTATCTTAAGTATTTAAAAATACTAAGGACAATGGCTTGTTTATGGAGAAACTGACTTAAAACTAGTGGATTCATCGACTCTAGCTTTCAGTTAGACCATGATGATAGCAAGAGTGTATCAAGATATATTTTTATCCTAAATGATGGAGCAATCTATGAAAAAATTTAAGCAGCACACTGTGACCGACTCTATTTGCGAAGTAAATATATCATGACATCTATACTATGAAGAAGCTATGTGACTGTGAAAGTTTATTGACGAGCTCAGAGTGGCATCCTCCATTGATAGCCCTTCCTGTTATACTGTGATAGCACTGGATCATTGCTCAAGCCAAGGAGCTAAGTCCCATCAGCGCATCAAGCATATTCTATGCCACTACCATCTTATCGAAAGATTGTGGATCGAGGTGACGTTGACCTTTAGAAGATTGATAAAAAAAAAATTGATGATCCATTTACTAAAGCTTCAGAGTCAAAAAGTTGATGATCATAAGTCGAAGATGGATATATGATACTGTACCGATTGGCTTTATACAAGTGGAGTTATTAAAATTATGTCTCAAAATCAATCATCAGCTTATTGACGATTTGCTCATATTTATAATTATATATAAATTTTTATTAATAAATATTATTTAACTTTTTTATCATATTTTGTCCATTTTTTTGAACTCCTGTGTTGTGATGAAGTTCTTAAGACTATATTTAATCAATAAAGAAGATTTTGTTTATCCTTAAAATATATTGCGACCTAATGATATGCTGTTAATAGGATGATAGCAATATCAAGTATAGATTATTGTGTACCATATGATTGATTGTCCTCTTAATCAAGGAGTGTGGAGATACTAGTATGGCATGCAAGTGGAATGTAGGAGTACATTCGCATCGAATGTGACCAATTATGGAGTACTCTACTATCAAAATAGCTTACGAAGGATATAGGTATGTGTTCCTCCGATCTAAATCATCATGGTGACTTATAAGCAACTCACTGTACTTTGATACCAGACTATCTAATTTTAATTCAGTAATGAAAGATTTTTAAGTACAATCAAGTACTTATCAAGTCGATGCATGAATCAAAATGAGATTGATCCTTCTGAATAAGTAAGAGTAATGCATCAGTGTATTTCAATTTAGTAAAATTTTGATCAGATAATCCATGTGATAGATTTGAAAGGTTAAATATAATGTGGTTGACTATTTTGGGTTGACAGTTAAACTCTAGATCATCTTCATATTAGGATCAAAAAGATGAATTATACAGCAACCATATGCCAGTAGGTTCTAGAATATTACTTTGCATCTTTTGATTATCCAGATATGGGTCCCATTACTAGATGGTTACATCGATTAGTATAGAAATTTATTTTATGCTATCGATTTAGGTTCGAACTTATGGGGTCACACATATTAGAAGTTTGGTATAATCAATTGGTTGAAAAGTTCCATTAGAGCCCATTGGATTGGACTCTGAAGGAGAGTCCATTGGACTGGACTCTGCTATTAATGGAGAATTTATTAGCAATGAGATTGCTAATTGACTTAATTTGATTGAGCAAAGAGGTTCAGATCAAGTTTAATTGAATTGGATTCAGTTTGACTTGGATTGGATTTGATTAGATGAAGCCTAATTGTAAGAAAAATTTATTCCTGATTTGATCAGGATTGGTTTAGTTATTCCTAATTGAATTAAAATTTATTGAAGAATTATATTTCTAATTAGATTAGGTTTCTTTCTCTCATTGGGTCCAAACCAAATCTGATTTGGATTGGAATCAAAATAGAAGGAAAAGTCCCAGCCAATTGGGATTCTCTCCCTTGTGCATGCCCTAGAACCCATGGCATTCTTTACATGCAAAAATGAGTTTTGCATGAATATTTTGGCATGAAAAAGAAGGCATAAGAGAGGTGGGCAGCACTCATGATGAGTCATTGTTCTTATCTCTTTTCTGATTTAAATTTGATTCAAATTAAAGATAAGGAGATAACAAAGAAAGAAATAGGTTTCATGAAAACTTTGGTGGCGCCAAAAACTATTTTCCATTTGGTTGAGATGTTGGTTGGCATGAAAAGATCTGATTTCTTTCTTATGCCATCACACATTTTAACAAAAAAATATGGGATGCCCCATATGGAGGTTGGCATGGGATTTGTTGGCGCCTCCTCCTAACCCTAAACCCTAGCCCCTTCTATAAAAAAGGAGTCCAATGGTTGGATGCCCCAAGTGATATTAGATGAAAATTTGTTTCTTCTACATAGCCTCTCTCCTCTTTTTCTTCCTCCATTGATTCTTCTCCCTCTCTAGAGTGTCTAAGAGATCAAAAGAAGAAGAAGAAGGTTAGCCATTAAAGATCTTCGTGAGCTAGCACTCTCGAGGAGACTGATCAGTAACTGATCTTCATGTGGATGATCTGTAGAGGCTATACATCTTTGTGCGGCTGTGAGTAACTAGAAGGAGCTCCGATCCATGAGATACAATTATGAAGATCAGTAATCCATGTTTCGTAATGAGTTCTAAACTCGTTAGATCAGGTTTAATTAGATCTGAGAGTTAGATCTAATCTAGAGCATCGATATGATCAATATAGATTTTTATTTTTCAGATCTTAATCGTATATTTAATCATATCATAGATCTTGACAAGATAGTTTAGATTAGATCTTATGCATATAATATAGATTAAATTATTTAATCTATCAAGATCCACCGTAAAATTTTAAAATTGCATGCATAGAACTTCCAATGTTTACTTCAATATATGCTATGCTAAGTTCCAAAGGTGAAGAGAACCAAACTTAAAGAGACAAGCAAGAAGTGTATTTTTATGGATTATAACTCTATGTCAAAAGACTATAGGCTCTAGAATTTGAAAAATGGCAAGGTGATCATCAGTAGGGATGCCATTTTTAATGAAAATTCCAGTTGGAATTGGAAAGAAAGCAAGGTGGAGCAAAAATTTATATCAATACTACCATGCAGCAAAAATCATTGAAGAAGTTGAAAATGATGTAGAATCACCTCAATCCATCAAGGATAGATCCAAGCCTGTCTTCATCCAGTTCCTTAATTTTGCTGCCAAGCTCACCACCAAGAAAGATGAAAAGGTTGAGTGATGTTTATGAAAGATATAATTTTTGTACTATAGAGCTAGAAATATTGGAAGAAACTATGGAGGAAGAAGCTTGGAGAAAAGCAATGCAGAAAGAGATCAATGCTATTGAGAAAAGCAAAACTTGGCAACTAGTGGACAAGCTAAAAGATAAGGGGGTGATTGGTGTAAAATGGATGTATAAAGTGAAGCACAATCTAGATGGTTTGATGCAAAGACACAAAGGCTGGTTGCTAAGGCTATTCACAACAGTCCGATGTTGATTTTATTAAAACTTTCATTCTGATGTATCGTTTAGATATTGTTAAAGCTTTGATATGTTTGGCATCTCATAAGGATTGAAAATTTTATCAACTTGATGTTAAATCAGTCTTCTTAATTAGAGACAAAGTATATGTAGAGCAGCCATAAGATTTGTAATTGAAGGAAAGGAGAACAAAGTGTATCGATTGAGAAAAGCCTTATATAGACTGAAGCAAGCACCTAGGATATGGTATAGTCAAATTGATGGTTATTTTCTTTCACAAGGCTTTAAGAAAAGTATGAGTGAGCCAACTTTATATGTCAAAACATAAGGTAAAGAAGATATTCTTATTGTTGTTTTATATGTTGATGACTTGATATTTATGAAAAATAATGAGAAAATGATTGAAGATTTTAAATGGAGATGATGAAAAGGTATGAAATAAGTGATTTAGGGTTGTTACATCATTTTCTTGGGATTGAAATTGATCAATCCACAGATGAAGTATTCATTTGTCAAAAGAATTATCAGATAGAATTTTGAAGAAATTTGGGATGGATGTTGCAAACCAGTGGCGACTTCTCTTGCTATAAATGAGAATTGAAAAAAGAAGATAGTGGAGAAAAAATTGATTAAAGTATGTATCGGAGTTTAGTTGGCAATTTGCTTTATCTCATGGTTACAAAGCTGGATATTATGTTTGCTGCTAATTTTTTTCTAATTCTTGAGCAATCCAAGTTATTTTCATTTGGGGGTTGCAAAAGGGATGTTGAGATATGTTCGTGGTACTACCAGTTATGGAATTAAATATGAGAGCAATTGTGTTGGGATAAAATTGATTGGATATAGTGACAGTGATTGGGCAGGTTGCGTTGATGATATGAAAAGCACTTCAGGTTATATTTTTTCTTGGTTTCATATTTATTCTCATAATATTCAAAGAAGCAACAATTTATGGCTTAATCTTCAGCAGAAGCAGAATATGTAGCAATTGGTTTTGTAATACAACAAGCCATATGGTTGAAAAAAAATTTAGAAGATGTTGGAGAGAGCAGAATGAAGCAGTTGTGATTCATTGTGACAACAAACTAGTTTATCACAACAGAATGAAGCACATTGCCATTAAACATCACTTTATCTAAGAAGCCATGAAGAGAACAAGTGCAGCTAAAGTATTGTGTGACTGAAGAATAGTTAAATGATATTTTTACCAAAGCTTTGCCTAGAGACCAGCTCAGAAATTTAGAGAAGCATTAGGAGTTCAAGAGCAGCACATTAAGGGGGAGAATGTTGAGTAATGTGCTGAAAAAATGAAGAGTATGCTAGAAAAATAATTTGTAACTTTCTAGAGTCCTTAAATATGTGAGTTTTCTTTAGCTCTATTTTGAATATAACTTTCAGACTTTCTATGTCTTTGAGATATGTAAAATTTATTATAAAGACTCTAGCATTATATATGAATGTAAGAGAAACAATTGAATGAAAAGTACAGTCCAAAATATTCAGTCTTTTACACTTCCACTATCACCAACAACAAGAATAGACTATTTCTAATTCAAGAAGGTAGATTTTCTTCCTTTCTAAATCAACCAATTGATCGCTATCCCACCTGATCCCAAGCTCCACTAAATGACCTAGAATCCATTTCCTTCTCTGAAAGATTCAAACAAAGATACTATGCATCATTGGTTGATCTATAGGTTCTAAGGTTGCATTTGGTGCATTACCAACAATCTTGGAAGATAATATAGATTGCCTTCAAGATATATTGTCATTATTAAATTTTAATAATATTGATTACTGTGTTTGGTATATGGAGATGATATTACAGTAAAATTACTGAAAATTTTAATTGACATGTTTGGTATGAAAATCAGATTATCGATAATATGAAATCAAATTTCTAAAATATCCCTTAGCAATTTTGTCTTAATACTCTTCTTTCTCTCTGGCCCTCTAGTCCTCTGACATCAACGACCTCATCCTCCTCTCCTATGTCAACCTTCATCCTATCCTCGTCCACAGTAGTGGTGAGAGATCAACTCATGGCTCCTTTGCCTCGGCCACCAACCCTAGTTCCATGATGCCACCACGTCATGGATGGCCTCACCATGGAGGTGGTCGAGATGGTCCTCATCGGCAAGGTGAATAAGTCTCTTGTACCTCTTGTCAAGCTCGCTAGCACCACCATCGTGGCCTCTATGGCAAGGATGCTCGGCTCCTCACCACCCACCCTACTCCTGACGCTTCATCAATGAGGTGGCTGGCATCGACCAAGCCATCCTCTGACCCATCTTGGCGGTCGGCCACATCCCCATCATTGCTTCTGCGACCACGGATGATGTTGGACAGGGCTACAATGTGAATGCAGACACTACATGGGGGAGATTGCAGTCGTCGTAGGGGCAGAGAAGCTGATCATGATGATGGATGTGGCGGGGATCCTAGCGGATCGAAATGATCTGGGGAGCTTGGTGAAGGAGATGGACATTAGCTATGGGGGTGGTGGGGGATGATGGTAGAGGAGACATGGATAGGTGGTGGGACAGAGGAGCCACAGGTAGGAGGAGGGAGATGGAGGAGCCACTGGTGGGGGGTGTGCATAGAGGAGCCACGGGTGGCGCTAGGGGAGGGGATGGAGGGTTGGGGGGAGGGGGTGGGTTGGACGATGGATTTTGTATAATTTTTTTAAGAAATAATTTTATCAAAATTTTTATTGCAATATTACTAAAAAAGTGATAATCTGAATAGCCACCCTCCTCAAGACTATCTAGATTACCTCATGGGAGGCAATGTAGATTGCTAAGATAATTTAGATTGCCATCCCAAAAGTATAACAAATAAGCAATCCAATGGACCCACTTTAAGTTGCCGACAATCTTTCCCAAATGCAACCTCAGAGTTTACCAAAGACTTGAACAAAAATCATATGGGGTGGGCACCATACGCCATCATATGGGGTTTCATGTCACTTTTTTTTGCATCTTAAGGAGAAAATCTAGAAATCAAATAGAGTTTGAATTTTTTCTATTAACAGAGTCCATTATTCTATAACTAAAATAATAAAAGAATAAAATATACATCTAAGAGAGATCTTTCATAACCGTCCATATCTTCTTTCTTTCTCATCAAGTCTCTCCATCCATTATTTTTCTTACCAAGCCATTTCTCCATCCATAAGGTTTCTCTTGATCTCTTTCTCCTCTTTCAAATCCCATGTGCCATCTCTCCTATCCATAAGGTTTCCTCCAGTCCATTTTTTTCTTCAAATCTCTTCTTTTTTAAGATTTTTGCATCTAAAATTTCATAAAAATTATATATCATTTTATCTGAGGTGTATATTGGGATGTTAGATAAATATTTTACTAGGTGTGTATCAACTAACATGTACTATATATTGATAATGCTAAGTTCGATAAACTATGTATCAATTATCTGTAGGTATGTATTGGATCATTACTAGATGTGTATCAAAAAAGCTTATGATATATATATCAGTAAGTTGTATAGTATGTATTATTTGCTCATGTACTATATACTGATGAGTGATATGTTTGAAAATTTATATTATTTTATCTAGATGTATGTATTGGGACGTTAGATGAATATTTTATTAGATGTGTATCAACTAGTCATATACTATATACTGGTGAATACTAAGTTTAGTAAATATGTATCAATTTAATTATAGATGTGTATTATTGTTACTAGGTGTATATCAAAAACTTATATTATATATCATTTGACTATATATTTAATGTGGATCATATGATCATATAGTATGTATTGCTAAAAAATATTTGTAAAAATAAGAAAGAAAGAAAATACTTTAATACGAGACTAAATAACTCTGTTAGTAGAAAAGCCCATCCCATATGATATTTTATAGTGCCCATCCCATATGATTCTTGTTCCAAAGACTTTGGATAAATGTACAATGAGAAAATAAATAGCTCAATGACTCCTCAATAACATCACAAATAGATAGCCACCTTTGACCTAATATGCAAGGGTTTCTTCAATATAAGCCATATAAGATGGTGTTAAAAAGTAATGCATATTTGAAAGAGCTAAAGAAGTCTAGAAGGATTAAGGCATTCAAAAGAAATATCTAGGAAAGAAAAATCTGGAAGTGAAATTCTTGAGACTTGTAAGTTGGTAGAAAACTCTAAGCAACCAAAGTTAGTAGAAGACTCTAAAGTACTAAAGTTGGTGGAAGACTCTGGAAGCAACTAAAAGAGGTTTAAGACCACTATAAATAGGCTTGAAGTGTACCATGAAAGGCAACCAAAAACTAAAAATTAACAAACTATGCTAAAGCTCTAAGCCTACAAAGCTTTGTACTCTGTTTCAACTAATAACAATTATTCCTTCCAAATTCCAAATTCCCATATTTCCAACCCTTCAATTTTGACATATTATCTAACCATAAACTTATTGTTCCAACTATCATTTTCCCTCTACTATTTTAATCTATCACCTCAACTCTTTCGCTCGAAAACTAACAATGGTATTAGAGCTCAATCGGTTAATGAGTAGCATGGCTAGCTCCCTTTCATCTTAGTCTTCTATGTCTATAGCAGTCTCTAATTTTTATGGGAACAACTATGATATTTGGAGCATTAAAATGAGGATATTTTTCTTATCCCAAGATTTATGAATATTATTGTGGAAGGTTTTGAAGTCCCAAAAATACCTCCATCGTATCTATGGTAGAGTAGGCAAAATTAAAGGAAAGCAAGCAAAAGGATGTGCAAGCTCTCTTCATAATTCTATAGGCATTGGCTGATGCTACTTTTTCAAGAGTTATTAATGCAGCAAGTGTTCAGCAAGCATGGGATATACTACAAGAGGAGTTTTAGAAAAGTGTAAAGGTACGTACTGTGAAACTTCAAACTCTGAGAAGAGAATTAGAAAATAAAAAAATGAAGAATTCTGAGACTATTAAAGATTACTATGGTAGATTAAAAGAAGTAGTAAATCAGATAAGAGCTTATGGGGAGAATGTTACTAATAAAATAATTATAGAAAAAATATTGGTCAGTCTTACCAAAAAGTATGACTCAATTATAGCTACTATAGAAGAATCAAAAGATTTAACAACCTGTCAGTAATTGAATTAGTTGCTTCCTAAAAGCTCACGAACAAAGGTTGAATGGGTGCAATGAAGACTCATGGAGAGCGTCTTTCAGACTAAAATTAATATAAAGTCTCAAATTCTTGAACTAATGTAGAAAAGATGTCGGAGAATTCTAGAAGAAGAAGTTTCAAAAAAAGAAAAAAATTCTAGAGAAAAAATAATCAAAAAGAAAAAAGATATTCTCCCTATGGAATATGTAAGAAGACAAGTCCTTGGAGAAAGATTATTGGTACCATGGAAAGCTACAATGTCGCTTTGTGGAGATTTAGACATATAGAGAAGGATTATCAACAAAGAGAAGTCACTAGGCCAACTTCGTAGAACAAAAGGAGATCGATGAATAACTATTTTATAACTATCACACTATCGAAGTTTTCAAAAATAAAGTATGACTTATCAATAGTGCATGTAGCAATCACATGACAAGTGATGAAAGTATTTTCATTAATCTAAACACTTCTATCAAGTCAAAAGTCAGGCTTGGAAATGGCACAATAGTTGAAGCGAAAGAAAAGAAACTATCATAGTACAAACCAACCAAGGTAAGATGTTTATTAATAATGTTCTATTCATTCCTATAGTTTACAATAAAATTTATTAAGTGTTTACTAGATGATGCAAAAGGGATATACTCTACTCTTTAAGGAAAATTCTTGCATGATTTATGATAAAAATGATAGCAAAAAAATAATTGCTATTATAAGAATGGAGTATAACGTACAAGAGCTTTCCCTTCAATGGTGCTATGTTACAGGTACAATCATGAAAGCACAATTAGATGATTCATGGCTGTGGCATCGAAGATTTGGCCACTATAATTATTAGGCATTAAAGATCTTCCAACAAAAAAATATGATGCATGACTTTCCAAGTATAAAAGAAACAGATAAATTAGTTCATGAATGATATTTACTTGGCAAACAACAATGAAAGTTATTTCTTTTGATGGAGCATGGAGGCTAAGAATTTTTGGAGCTAGTGTACATAGACATCTGTGGACCGATGACGATGCCATCTCTCCATCAAAATAGTTTCTTTATTCTTTTCATTGATAATTATACTAGAATGATCTGGGTTTATTTTATACATAAAAAGTCAAAAATATTTTGTATCTCCAAGAAATTTAAAATCCTTGTCAAGAAACAAAATGACCAATGTATAAAGAAACTAAGAAGCGATGGAAGCAAAGAATACGTCTCAAAAGAGTTTAGCAAGTTTTATGAAGATAAAGGCATAGAATGTCAACTTATAGCCGAGTTTGCTTCCGAATAAAATAGCATCCCTGAAAGAAACAATAGAACCATAATGGAGATAGCATGCTCAATGCTAAAAGAGAAAAGGCTTCTAAAAACATTTTAGGCAGAAGTGTGTATACTATAGTCTATATTCTCAATAGAACATCCAACTAAAGTAGTGCTAAATAAAACTCTAGTTGAAGCTTGGTCTAGACAAAAACCATCAGCAAAACTTCATAGAATCTTCAGCTGCATATGTTATATTTGTATTCCCAACGAGAAGAGCAAGTTAGATGACAAAACTAAACATGGATATTTCTTGGCTACAAAATAGAGTCAAAAGGCTATCGTGTACATAACTTAAGAATGAAGAAGCTCATGATTAGTTGAGATGTGAAGTTTGATGAAAATACTGCATGGAATTGGAATGAAAATAAAGTTGAAAAAAGAATGATTACTTTCAAGGAGACAAGAAATGAGGAGTCAAGTCAACAATCAACTCTTACAAATCCTACATCGATATTGCCATCAACACCAAGCTCATCCTAAAGATTTGAAGAAACATCTTCAGAGTCACAATCAAGAAAGACAAGATCACTAGATATATTTATTAGACATGTAATTTTGCAGTAGTGGAATCAGAGAGCTATGAAGCTGCAGCAAAAGAAGAATTTGAGTTCAACTATTGTAAGACAAAAGATCAGATGGTAGATATTTTTATGAAGGTGCTACCATGAGCTAAGTATTAACTATTTCGAAGTATGCTTGGAGTAACACAAATGCGCATTAAGGAGTATCAAAAAATAATGCACTTTGAAAGAACTAGAGAAGTCTATAAGGATCAATGATGATCAAGGCTATCAAGAAAATATCTGGGAAAGAAAAATCTGGAAGTGAAATTCTTGGCACCTGTAAAGTTGAAAGAAAACTTTAGAGCAACCAAAGTTAGTGGAAGACTACTCTAGAGTACTAAAGTTGGTGCAAGACTTTAGAAGAAACTAAAGGAGTTTTGGGACTACTATAAATAGGCTTGAAGTGTTCCATGGAAGGCAACCAAAAACTAGAAACCAGCAAACTAAGCCAAAGCTTAAGCCTACAAAACCTTGTACTTTCTTTCAACTAATAACAATTCTTCCTTCCAAATTTCCAAATTTCCACGTTTCCAACCCCTTCAATTTTTACATATTATGTATGTTAGGAATTGTGTCCCAAAGTCAATTGTCAGCCTGTTGACAATTGTGCTAATCAGTATAAATATATATAAATTGATAAATTAATAAAATTATTATTTAACTTTTTCATCACAAAATAGTGTACATCTTTTTAAAAAATTTAATTATTATGATGAAGTCTTAGAACTATCTTAATCGATATAGGAGGATATATCATTTAGTCTTAAATTTAGTTTACGACCAAATGATGCGCTATTACTAAGATGATAACGTTTATCGAGTGTAGGTCATTGTTGCTGTATACATTGATTGTCCTCGTAATCAAATGGTGGAGATACTAGTATGACATACAAGTGAGATGTAGGAGTACATCTCATTGAATGTAATCAACTACTAGGCACTATGTTGTCAAGAGTAGCTCACGAAGGATATGGTATAAGCATCCCTCGACCTGAGATCATCACGATGACTTGCAAGCAATTCACCGTGCTTTGATATCGGACTATCTAAATTTTTAATTAATGATGAAAGATTTTTGGGTACAGTCAAATACTTACGAAGTTGGTGTGCAAGTCAAGATAAAATTGATCCCTCCAAATAAGTAAGAGTTAATATATCAGTATGTTTCAATTTAGTAAAATCTTGATCAGATATTCATGTGATAGATTTGAAAAGTTGAATCACAATGTCGTTGACTAATTCAGGGTTGATAGTTAAATCCAGATCATCTTGAGCATTAGGATCAAAGGGATGAATTATATGGTAACCATATGCCAAGAGGTTCATGAATGATTTTTGAATCTTTCGACTACCCAACATCGGATCCCATTGCTAGATAGTTATATTGATTAGTTTAGAAATTTTCTTATACTACCGACTTAGTTTCGGACCTATAGATCATACTCAAAAGAATTTTTAACTGATCATGTGGCTGATCAATGATTGAAAATTATTCTAGATTTAATCGTCAATTTGATTGATGATTAACTTTGTACAAAAATTATAATAAATTAATTCACTAATTATTAATAAATTATAAAAGATTGATTAGCGATTAGATTACTAATTAACTCAATTTAATTAGCATTATATTTTAATTAAATCTAATTAAATAAAATTCAATTTGATTTGACCCAATTAGATTATGAGATGATCTAATCGCTAAGGATATTCATTCTTGATTCGAGCTATAATTTTTAATCTAATTAAAATTTAATCGAGATAATTTATTATCTAATTAGATTAGATAATCTAATTAGATCTAACTTAATTTTGTTGGGTCAAAACTAATTAGATAAGAACACAAGTTTAAATTCCAATGGAATCAAAACACCCCTTGTGCCACCTCTACCTGCGCCCATCCTTTCTTCACACGTGAGAATAGTTTTTTTATGAATTTTTTTATGCCCAAAAAGTGTGTGATGCTTCTTCTGATCCTCTTTGGATTAGAATTTTGTTGGATTGAGTTTGAGTTTAAATTGATTTAAATCAAACTTAAATAAAAAGTCCAAGTTTTATGGGACTCTCACCAAGCCACCAACCAGCCTTCTTTTCATGCACAAAACAAAGTTTTGTGTGATATTTTTTGTGTCATCCTTTTTTTGAGTCCCTTATGTGTGGATTAAATTCAGTTTAAAAAAAAATCAAATTTGATTTGAATCCATGATAAGATCAAAGGCTGTTTGAACCTAAACAAAATTATCCAATCTCTACATGGGACACCACCTTAAAAGGAGGTGATTTTTTGTATGCCAAACCACTTCAAATTTGATGTAAGAGATCCTCAGAGAGGGTGTGAAAAATCTGAGAGAGAGTGGTGGGTGTCTGTGCATAAGAAAAAGGGGAAGAAGATCCTTTTTGGGGTGTGAGATCTAAGGGGCGGTTCTAGGGTTTCCTAATTCCAATTTTATGAGAGAGAAAAACAAAAGATGTTTTATTCTTCTTTTCCATGCCATCTCCTCCTTGAAAAGCTCTTTCTTCTGATTTGAGAGTATCCATTTGATCTGAAGAAAGAGTCTCCATCAGCCATCTAGATCCTTCATCCTGAGCTAGCACTATCGGAAGGACATCTGCTCGGGCTTCAAGTGGACTACTGTAGAGGCGGACATGCTGTGCAGCTGCTCGATATCAGAAAGATCTCTACCATATCCATCATCATAGTGATCATTGACCCACAATCAGATAATGGGTTCTAACTCATCGGATCAGATTTAAGCATTAGATCTGATTTAGGGCATTGATACGATGATGCAGTATTTTTTTTCAGATCGATTTTTTTGTACAATATTTTCATATCATAGATCCTTAGGAAGGTAGTTTAGATCTATTAAAGATGTATAGAAGATTAAATAGTTTAATCTACTGCTTTCGTTATAAAAATTTTAAAAAATATATGCTTTGAATAGCTATTTTTCAACAATGGTATTAGAGCTTTGATTTCTTATGATATGAATTTTTTGCATAAACTTAATATTAATCTAATTTTATTATTTAAATTAGATCTAAATAATTAATTTAGAATCTGAGTAGTATAGTAATCTGATTGGATAGATCTCATAGCTGTCGGTAATAAAGAAATCAGAATTTTGCAGCCCTATTTACCCATTGATGGGATCTTCTATGACATGTAGGAGTGCTGCATGATCTTTTCCATGATAATGAGCAATGAAAAAAATTTAAAACTTTATTTTAGATCAAAAATAATATATCTTAGATCTAAAATTAAGATTTTGATCATTGAATATTTTTTATAAAAATATTTTATAAAATTGAAAATTATTTTCAAATATCGAATCCGAACTCATGTCAGTCCAAAACTTAATTAAGAATTAATGATTTGGATTTGAGAATCAAAGATCTAAGACATTAATTTCATAATTTATGGGTTAATTGGTTAGCTGAGTCAAGTCTATTTAACTAGATTAGATCTAGGGTTAGAAATCAATGATAATGGACCATTATAGTAATTGATCGAATCTAATTAAAAGTTAATTCTGATTGAATCAATTTTTTCTCTTGATCAATTCTTAATAGTTGTAGTTGGTCGGGTCTATATCTTTGATTAGACCAAGATGGACTTTGATCGTAGCTCCGTGGTTGAACCCAAGTCTATAAGTTGATCAAATTAAAACTAGTTAACCAGTTGGTGTCTAAGATAAGTTTGACAGTCTTGATCAGTGGTCACTAATTGAGAGCTACTTGCATAAATTGAGTCTATGATGAGTTAATAGAATATCCCTTCCATCGATCTCACTTACCTAGCCAACATAATCAATCATGTTTTGATTAGATCACTTAATGATTGGGGTTGACCTATGCTAACTAAAAATCGGTATGACTGATTTAGGTGCTCCTAGTTCAACTTGCCTTTAGTCCTCATCGTGACTTGGTGAAGTTAGTGAGAGGATTTATGACTCATTGGATAGACTAGATAAAATCTAATCTTCTTTAATCTGACTTATAAAGTCATAGAGGATTAAGAATAATTGATCGAGTCTATTCTTATCTATCAATTAATTAATTAAATCTTTTAAAATTATTAGGTCCTAAAAATGAAATAGTTATAGAGATAACTAGATCATAGCCTTCAATTAAGTTGAATGATATGGGTCTAATAGTTGGATGATCACTGGACGGTCCAAAGATCTAGTGCTCATCTACTATTGAAATTATCATTCATAATATGATGATTCAGTCAAGTCTCTCTTATAGGTGATCAGGATGACCGACCAAAGTCGGGTCTGATCATTTATGGTTTGATTATTGAGTATGATCATATTAATGGTTGGACCTAACCAGACCTTTCAGTAGAGGCTAAAGCCTACTGTTAGGATCCTGAGATAAAATTAATTACTAAAAATTATTTGTTAAATAATTAATTAAAAATCTACCTATAGATATACATGGATAAGCCGGCCAAAGTCAGGCTCATATGCAACTGTATGAATTCTAGTACCTGCTAAGTAATTAGAGTAATTTTTGAATTAATGGTAGAGGCTACCAATTCGATTAAAATAGTGAAAGAACCTTTAGACTAAAGTCATATCTTTAGGCTTAATCGATTCATATACTAATTAAGTTTTGATTTTTTTTTTGCAGTTATGGCTACAAACTTGTCGCTCCGATCACTGTTGGACATTGATAATTTGAGAGGATCTAATTTGATAGCTGGTATCGAAAGTTGAAGATAGTCTTAGAGCATGAGAGGATCTTGTACGTGCTGACAGATACGGCACCTAAAAAAATACTCCTAATGCTTGCGGTATGATATGAGATACTTACTTGAAGTGACTCGACAATCGCACCACAGTGCATTGTATTATGCGAAAGCTATGAATGATGAGTTCAGTTGCAAATTTGAGGAAGCTCAGCTAGAAGAAATATTCAAAGTGTTGAATGATTCTTTTAGCACTCCCGATGATGTTGAATGGCAAAAAATCAATTGTGCTATTTTCAATATCAGGATGAAGGAGGGGGCATTGGTAATCGATCATATATTGTACATGATCGAATAGATCGAGTACCTCAACAAGCTCGGCTTTTTCTTGCACAAGCAGCTTGAGAAAGATACGATTCTGAATTTTCTGTCGAAGTCTTATTTATCATTTCTCAATCATTATCGAATGATGAAGTCTATAGTAAACTACCATAGTCTGTTGAGGTTAGGACTGGAAGTGGGCTTGGGTCAACCCGAGGCCCATCAGACTGGACTGGCTTCGGGTCAGGCTTCGATATTGGCCCAAAACTCTTCGGGTCAGGCTCGGGCTCAAAAAACTAGACCCGATTTACTTTCGGGCCGAGCTCGAGCAGACCTTTGGCCTGGCTCGAGCTTGGCCCAGGCCCGAGCCTGGAGTCAGGCTAGACCGTCTAACACCGTATCACCTACCTACAGATCTTTTAGCCTCGCTAGCTCGATTCGATGACCCCACGTTCATTAGTTTTGCGTGCACCCCGGGTTCCAAAGGAGACCTTGATCCATCCCTGTAAGGAGGCGGGGGCCACGATCCCTTCCTTTCTTGTCACACCCTTGCAAATAGCGAATAACCAAGAATGATTTCAAACCCTAACTGGTCGGTCCCGCCCCCTCCATTATTCTTGCACCCTCCAGCCCCTCCTTCGCCTTTGCCTGGACTCCAATATAATCAAATCAGAGTGGGAAGTCTCCCTCTTGATCGGAGGGACCCGCTATTCGGGAAAAGATGATGCACTGATGCCAGAGGTGGAGGAGGCGGCAGACTTGGCTGCGAGAGATGGTGCTTGTGGTTGAGGGAGTCAAAGGCGTTGATGGTGGTGGAGCTCTTCGATCATCAGTCCTAGAGGTCCCAATCCCAGAGTGCCTTTCAGATCCTCCTAGAAAGGGTTCGAAAAGATGATCAACTTCAGATTGCTCGTGATTCATGATAGATCCCATCGGACGGTGTCTCAAATGGGCTCCATCAGCATGTTGGGCGATGATCCGAAGCCATCGATTGCGATGCCACCGTAGGAGCTCTCGATGGAGGGGACACTCGACGGCACGGCAGTGGGAGCCATCTGGTAGGCGGTGTTTCTCCGATATTCTTCCATTCCCCCCACCAACCTCCCCCTCCCGCTCCTCCCTACTCTCCCTTGCCTCCGACCGTCCCCTCCCCCGCTCATCCCCTCCCTCCACAACGCCCAGGCCCGATTGGGTTTGGACCTGATACCGATTGGATGCGGGCCAGCTTGATTGGGTTTGGGCTGGTCTCGAGCCCAGGCTCGGTCTGGGCTTAGGCCTGTATTTTTTCAAAAAAATCAGGTCTAAGCCCGGCCCGAAGCTCGAAAAATAATTTTGGGCTGGGCTCGGGCAGGGGTAGAACCTGGCCCGGCCCGACCCAATTTCAGCCCTAGTTGGATTGCTACAGATTTTTGAGAAAGATCACCAGCTCTACAAGGAGACGGTGAATGTAAAAGGAGTATCTTCTTCAAGTGGGTGTCGTCTCTTTAAGAAAGGAAAGAAGAAAAAAAGAACAAGGTGCCAAGTGCTGGGGGTCATACCATGAAGTCCAAGTCCAAGTCCGACCAGAATCAGGTAGAGTGCTTCTATTATAGGAAGCAGGGTCATTGGAAGAGGAACTATCCTCAATACATTGCTTTTCTTGATCCGAACAGGCCGAAGAAGAAGAAGAAGCAACTGGTTGCTAAGCAAGGTAATTGTATGATAACTCTTTTTTTCAGATCAGTAAGAGTCCTATTAATGATCTGGGTATTAAATACTAGTAGTCCTATTAATATTTGCTATTCATTGCAGAAACTTCAGGTCAATAGGAGATTTGAAGATGGTGAGAGATTCCTGAATGTTGGAGATGGAAGATCAATTTCAGTTCTAGCTTTAAGAATCATCAAATTTATATTCAATTCTCATATCATTGTTCTTAGTGATTGTCATTATTATCTTGTTTCTTATTGAATGTAATTTTTGTAGACCTTCTGTCCAAAGAAAATTATAAAATTTTAATATAAAAAATTTTTATGATATTATTTTGAATGGTATTACGGTAATGCATAGATAATTGAACAATAAAATTTACGTTGTATTGTGGCCTAGTGTAATGTACACATCGAGAAAATGCCCTAAGATAGATGATATCTCATATGGCTTCCTTTGGCACTGTAGGCTAGGTCATATTAACAAGAACAGGATGAACAGGTTAATTCTAGAGAGAATCCTTAAGGACAATGATTATGAATCATGGTCAATCTGTGAATCTTATCTACTTAAAAGATGATCAAACCATCTTTTACTGAAAAAGATGAACAAGTCAGTGATGTTCTAGGTCTCATATATACTAATGTATGTGGATCGATGAGCACAAGTGCGAAAGGAGGACATCAATACTTCATTATGTTCACAGATGACCTACCTAGGTATGGAAACGTCTACTTGATGAAGAACAAGTCAGAATCGTTTGAAATATTCAAACGATTATGTAGTGAGGTAAAGAAATAAACTAGAAAGAGCATTAAACTCTTCGATCTGATTGAGGAGGTGAATACCTTTCCGATGAATTTCTGACATATCTAGAAAAAATAAAATTCTCTCGTAATGGACTCCTCTTGGAACGCTACATCATAATGGCATCTCAGAAAGGAGGAATAGAACCTTGTTGGACATAGTTCGATCCATGATGAGATTTTCAAGTCTGTCAATCTCATTTTGGGGTTATACACTCGAGTCGGCTTGCTATGTACTTAATAGGATTCTAAGTAAGTCTGCGAATAAAACACCATATGAGATATAGACTGGGCATAAATCAGTACTCTCACATCTTAGGGTTTGGGGTATTCAACTTATGTCAAACATTTAAAAATAGACAAACTAGGACCTAGGTCTGACAAATGTGCCTTCATAAGGTATCCTAAAGAAACAAAGGGGTATTACTTCTACCTAGCTAATGAATAGAAAGTATTCATGAGCAACAAAGCACACTTTTTAGAAAAAAATTTTTAGTGAAAGAATTAGTGCTTCTAAAATTAAGCTTGATGAAGCTCGACGGATAGAAGAATCGATACAATTTAGTGAACCCACAGAACCCAATTTGACTGAGTCAAATTCAGAATCTATTATTAATACACCATTAAGGAGATTCGATAGAGTACTACGCCCATCAGACAGATACTACGATTTCTTGATTCGAGATGGAGATTCTGTGGAACTCGATGAGAACAACGAGGATCTTGTTGTGGTCCAGGTAGTGTGCCCAAAGCCCAGGGGACCAAGGCTAAGGTCAAGGTCCATCATTCATGAGGGCTTCATGAAGGCTCTAGGGCTAGTTGGGCCCCAGGTTGAAAGGCTGTGGGCCTTTCGGGTTCTTGAGGTCTAGGTTATGTGGGCCTCAAAGGACCAACTCTTTATGGGCCAGGTCTGGGCCTAGGATAGATGAGATTAGGTCGAGTCATGGGTGTACATGGGCTTGGGTTAACCTAATCTCCTATAGAGTTGGTCAAGGGAGTTTTGGGTTTGGGTCACTTGATCCGGTATTTATATATACATGTACTTGTATAGATTTGATGAAGCCAAGTAATAGATGACTCTTTCTCTCAAGTCTCTCTCTCTCTCTTCTCCCTCTCTCTCCAGCCATCCTCCACACCCCAGGAGCAAGAAACCCTAGGGTTTCTTGCCGCCAGGTCCAGATAAGGAAAGAAAGAAGGGAGGCGCTAGCCCCTTCCTCCTTGCAGCCGCCAACTAGATTGCTCCCCTCCTCTCTTGCAGTAATCCAAACACCAGGTTTAGGATTTGAAATCTCTTGAGAAGAGGTTGGTACAAGTTCTTTTCAGATCTGGAGTTGATCTGAGGTCGTTTGAGGTGCGGGTGAGATCTCCATCAATAGATCTACAGGAAAGGCTGCAGCAGGAAAGATCTGCAAGGTCTGTCTCCATCTACCTTCTTTTCTATCTAGAACATCCTAATTTGAGATCTATAAATTAGAAGACCTCGGTCCAGGTCTTATCTAGTTGGGTACCAGATCTTGAATTTTTTAGAGATGATTGCAGAGCTGTTCTTCATCTGGAACGAAAGGCTGACGAAGAAGACAGCAACCAGGTTGATTTCATCAACGGCCTTCAATCGAGTCCAGAAGTCTCCAGATCTATTTGTTGCTGGTTCTGCTGCACCCAAGGTCCATGGGAGGAGTCAGGATCATGCTCCAATAGTTGGTATCAGAGCCACAGTGGTGAGGAAGCGGTTTCAAGCATGAGAAGTTGAAGATCCCAAGTGCTGAAAGTTTTCAGTAAGGTACCATCAAGGTATATTCTACACTTCTTGAATTTATATTGCTTGTTTGGCTTGGATCCAGTCATGGGCAGCAATAAGAAGGTCGATGTTGAGAAGTTTGATGGCAAAAAAAATTTTTTCATGTGGAAAATTCGGGTGGAGGATCTTCTGGTGCAAGCAGATCTGGATCTGGCTTTGGATGAGAAGCCTGAGAGAATGACAGATAGACAGTGGGCATCATTGGAGAAGAAAGTATGCTCGGTGATCAAAGGATGTTTGACGGATGCGGCATTGTATTTAGTGCTGGAAGAAAAGACCCCGAAGGGCCTTTGGTCAAAGTTGCACACCATGTATATGGGGAAGAATATGTACAACAAGCTAATGCTGAAGAAGAGGTTGTACAGTCTTCGGATGCAGGAGGGATCTGATGTGATTGGCCACATTCAGAGGTTCGACTAGTTGTGCACGGAGTTGATGAATATCAGAATGAAGTTGGATGAGGAGGACAAGTCTCTGTTGCTTTTGTGTTCACTACCAGGATCATATGACTCTTTGGTGACTACACTGCTCTACGGTAAGGAGACTCTGGAATATGAGGACATGGTCTCAGTGCTGAGGTTTAATGAGCAGAGAGAAAAGTTGACCAGAGATCGGGCTCCCTAGGAGGGTTTGGCAGTAGGGGAGAGGACAGGTAGAGGCAGAGGTAGAAGCAAGTCCAGGGGGCGGTCCAAGTCCAGGAAGGGAAAGAAAGAGGTGAAATGCTTCAAGTGCAAAGAGTTCGGGCACTTCAAGTGAGAATGTCCACTATGAAAGAGCAAGAAGGGAGAAAGAAGTGGCTCAGAATCAGTGAGTGCAGTTGCTGGGCAGCAGGTGCAGGATGATCTACTTGTGGTATCAGATGGTCACAGGCATTACACAGAGGAGTGGACACTAGACTCTGCATGCTCACATCACTACACACCACACAGGTCTTGGTTTGCGACATACACCAAGACAGATGAGGGATCAGTGACTCTAGGCGACAATCATCCTTGCAAGGTGGCTGGGATAGGGACAGTCAGGGTGAGGATGTTTGATGGGATTGTGAGGACATTGACAAATATAAAGCACATCCCAGAGCTAGAAAAGAATCTGGTGTCACTAAGCTACTTGGAGAGCAGTGGATACAGCTTCAGCAGTAGGGCTAGAAGCGGAGTACTGAACATCTCCAATAGAGCTATGGTAGTGATGAGAGGCAGGAGGTTGGACAATAACCTCTATCGCATGGAGGGATTTGTGGTGACCGGAGAGTCTGATGCAGCAGCTGCAGCACAGGACCAGCAGGGGGCTTACAGGATGTGGCACTACCGCCTAGGCCACATGGGTGACAGGGGGCTGAGGGAGTTGAGCAGGAAAGGACTCATCTCTGATCTGGAGGATGGTGCTACAGGGGAGATCTGTGAGCCTTGCTAGATGGGAAAGCAGAGGAGAGTTCAGTTCAACATCAGTACAGCCCGCAGTGCAGCCCCTCTGGAGTTAGTACACATGGATGTGTGGGGACCAGCCCCAGTTTCAGCTAGGAATGGGGCCAGATACTTCATGACCTTGATTGATGACTTCTCAAGAAAACTCTGAATTTACTTCATGAGAGAGAAGTCAGATATCTTCACCAAGTTCAAGATCTGGAGAGCGGAGGTGGAGAAGGAGCAGGGGAGGAGCGTGAAGTGTCTGAGGTCAGATAATGGCGGGGAGTACACCAGCAGAGAGTTCCAGGATTACTATGAGGAGTGTGGGATCAGGAGATACTTCTCAGTTAGGGAAACTCCACAGCAGAATGGGGTGGTCGAGAGGATGAACAGAACACTTCTAGAAAAGGCACAATGCATGAGGCTGCAGGCAGGGCTTCCAAAGGAGTTCTGGGTTGACAAAGTAGACGCAGCGGGTTACTTGGTCAATCGGTCACCTCACACCAGGTTGGATGGTAGGCTTCCAGAGGAGGTGTGGTCTGGGAGGACAGTTGGGCTGGGCCATCTACGGGTATTTGGGTGCACGGCTTATGTGCACATTGGAGCTGGTGAGCGGAGCAAGCTAGACGTCAGATCACGCAAGGCGGTGTTTCTAGGCTATCCGCGAGGAGTCAAGGGATACAGGCTGTGGGATCCCTTGAAAAAAAAGGTCATCATTAGTCGGGATGTGATTTTTGATGAGTCAGTCCTACGGAGGTGAGCAGGTATGGAGGAGTAGCAGGAGGAGGTCCAGCAGGGCGCTACTGGACAGCTAACCTCTTTGATTTTGCCTCTTGCAAGTACTACTGGAGGATATGACATTCAGGTGGAGAACCTACCTAAGGTGTCTCCACAGGTGGAGAGGACTCGAACGGATGATCGAGGTGGAGAGGTCCAGCAGGAGCGAGCTGGGCCGAGGACTGATATCGATGTTGCCCTACACAAGCCCAAGGGGACCATCAGGCAATCGGACCGATATGGCTTCGAGGAGACGCTGTCATATGCCCTGGTGACAGCGAATGGAGACTTATATATGTATCAGGAGGCTATTGAGAGCCAGGATTGAGAGCGGTGGGTCCAGGTGATGTCCAAGGAGATGCAGTCTCTCCACCAGAATTAGACGTGGTGATTGGTGCAGTTGCCACAGGGGAAGAGGCCCTTTGGCTGCAAATGGGTCTACAGTCGCAAGGATAGAGTGGAGCTGGTTGAGGTCTTGGGACACCAAGGTGGAGATTGTTGTGGTCAGGTGGTGTGCCCAAGGCCCAGGGGACCAAGGCTAAGGCCAAGGTCCATCATTCATGAGGGCTTCATGGAGGCTCTAGGGCTAGTTGGGCCCTAGGTTGAAAGGCTGTGGGCCTTTCGGGTTCTTGAGGTCTAGGTTATGTGAGCCTCAAGGGACCAACTCTTTATGGGCCAGGTCTGAGCCCAGGATAGGTGAGATTAGGTCGAGTCATGGGTGTACATGGGCTTGGGTTAACCTAATCTCCCATAGAGTTGGTCAAGAGAGTTTTGGGTTTGGGTCACTTGACCCGATGTTTATATATACATGTACTTGTATAGGTTTGATGAAGCCAAGTAATAGATAACTCTTTCTCTCAAGTCTCTCTCTCTCTTCTGCCTCTCTCTCCAGCCATCCTCCATGCCCCAGGAGCAAGAAACCCTAGGGTTTCTTGCCGTCAGGTCCAGATAAGGAAAGAAAGAAGGGAGGCGCTAGCCCCTTTCTCCTTGCAGCCGCCAACCAGATTGCTCCCCTCCTCTCTTGCAGTCGCCCAAACACTAGGTTCAGGACCTAAAATCTCTTGAGAAGAGGTTGGTATAAGTCCCTCTTAGATCTGGAGTTGATCTGAGGTCGTTTGAGGTGTGGGTGAGATCTCCATCAACAGATCTACAGGAAAGGCTGCAGCAGGATAGATCTGCAAGGTCTGTCTCTATCTGCCTTCTTCCCTATTTAGAATGTCTTAATTTAAGATCTATAAATTGGAGGACCTTGGTCCAGGTCTGATCTGGTTGGTTACCAGATCTTGAATTTTTTAGAGGTGATTTCAGAGGCGTTCTTCATCTGGAATGAAAGGCTGACGAAGAAGACAGCAACCAGACTGATTTCGTCAAGGGCTTTCAATCGAGTCCAGAAGTCTCCAGATCTATTCGTTGCTGGTTCTGCTGCACCCAAGGTTCGTGGGAGGAGCTGGGATCGTGCTCCAACAGATCTAATCTCCTATATGAATGCAATATAGAGATTTGACTCCAATAAGTGGCTAGAAGCCATGATATCTAAAATAAAATCTATGAAGGTCAACAATATGTGGACATTAGTTGATCCACCTGAAGGAATAAAATTCATAGGGTGTAAGTGGATCTTCAAGAGGAAGAGAGACATAGACGAGAAGGTGGAGACCTATAAAATCTATCTGGTTGTCAAGAGATATCATCAACGTTATAGTATTGATTATGATGAGACGTTCTCTCCTATGGCAATACTGAAATCCATTCAGATCATGCTTACGATAGCTGCACATCTGGATTATGAAATTTGATAAATAGATGTGAAAATAATTTTTCTTAATATTGAGCTAGAAAAAGAGGTATATATAATATAACCTGAAGGTTTCACATCCACAGACTAGTCTAAGGTATGCAAGCTTCAGAGATCCACTTATGGATTGAAGCAAGCAAGTAAGAGTTGGAACATACATTTTGATAAAGTGATCAGAACATATAGCTTCATTAGGAATGGAGAAGAACTCTACATATATAAATAGGTTAACAATTCTATGATAGTATTTCTTGTTCTGTATCTAGATGATATTTTTTTAATCGAGAATGACATTTCTACTTATAAGGAATAAAAGTCTGACTATCATCATAGTTCTCCATAAAGGACTGGGAGAAGCATCCTACATTTTTAGGATGAAGATCTATAGAGATAGATCAAAGAGAATGTTTGAATTATCCCAGTCTTTGTACATCGACATCATGCTGAAATGATTCAGCATGAAAAATTTCAACAAGGGCTATCTTTCGATGGGCCATGAAATTACTCTCTCAAAGAGAGATTATCTGATAATTCCTTATGAGAGGGAGCATATGAGCAAAATTTTATATGCTTCAATAATGAGTTTCATAATATACGCTATGATATATACAAGACTAGACATGGCATACTCACTAGGAGTAGTGAGTAGATACTAGTCTGATTCAAAAAAAAAATCATTGAAGATTGTAAAAGCTATACTTAAGTTTTTGAGAAATATTAAGGATCAGTGACTTGTTTATGGTGAAATCGACTTAAAACTTATGGGATTTACAGACTTTAGTTTTCAGTCGAATCATGATGATAGCAAGAGCGTGTCAAGTTACATCTATACACCTAAACAGTAAAGCAATTTACTGAAAAAGTTTCAAGCAGTACACTGTGGTCGACTCTACTTGCGAGATGGAATACATCGCAGCATTCGATGCTGTGAAAGAAGCTGTGTGGTTACGAAAGTTCATCGATGAGCTCGGAGTAGCACCCTCTCTAGATAGCCCAATTTGGTTATACTATGATAGCACTGACGCCATTAATCAAGTAAAAAAACTAGAGTCACATCAGCACACCAAACATATTCTATGCTGCTACCACTTGATGTAAAAGATCGTGGATCGAGGTGACGTCGAGCTTGAGAAGATCGACGGAAAGGAGAATCTGGCCGACCCACTTACTAAAGCCCTTAGTATCAAGGAGTTTGAAGATCATAAATAGAAAAATAGGTATACGATACTATACTGATTGACTTTAGGCCAAGTGAGAGTTATTGAGAATTATTCCAAAATTAATCGTCAGCCTGTTGACGGTTGTATTAATCACTGTAAATATATATAAATTGATAAATTAATAAAATTATTATTTAATTTTTTCATCGCAAAGTAGTGTACATCTTCTTAATGAATTCTAATTATTGTCATGAAGTTTTTAGGACTATCTTAATCGATATAGGAGGATATATCATTTAATTCTTAAATTTAGTTCCTGACCAAATGATGCGCTATTACTAAGATGATAGTGTTTATCGAGTATAGGTCATTATATATCATATGCATTAGTTGTCTTCGTAACTAAATAGTATGAGATACTGGTATGACATACAAGTGAGATGTAGGAGTACATCTCATTGAATGTGACCAACTGTTGGGCACTTCACTGTCAAGAGTAGCTCACGAAGGATATGGATATAAGTATTTCTCTGACCTGAGATCACCATGATAACTTGCAAACAACTCAATGTGCTTGGTGCTCGACTATCTGAATTTTTAATTCAGTGATGGAAGATTTTTGGGTACAGTCAAATACTTGCGAAGTCGGTGTGTGAGTCAAGATGGAATTGACCCCTCCAAATAAGTAGGAGTTAATGCATCAGTGTATTTTAATTTAGTAAAATCTTAATCAGGATAATCTATGTGATGGATTTGAAAGGTTGAATCACAATGTGGTTGACTAATCTGAGATTGACAGTTAAACCTAGGTCACCTTGAGCATTAGGGTTAAAGGGATAAATTATATGGTAACCATATGCCAATAGATTTATGAATAATACTTTGCAATCTTTCGACCTATCCGGATGTCTGGTTCTATTGCTAGATGGTTACATCGATTAATTAGAAAGTTATTCCTATACTATCGGCTCAGGTTCGAACCTATAGGGTCACATTCAAAAAAAATTTTGACTGATCATGTGGCTGATCAACGATTAAGAATCATTCTAGGATTTAATCGCAATTCGATTGATGATTAACCTTATGCAAAAGTTGTAATAAATTAATTCACTAATTATTGGTAAATTATAAGAGAATTGATTAGTAATTAGATTGCTAATTAATTTAATTTGATTGAGTATTGAGATTTGGATTAAATCTAATTGAATAGGATTCAATTTGGTTTGACCCAATTAGGTTATGAAATGACCTAATCGCTAAGAGTATTCGATTCCTGATTCAAACTCGATTAATTTTTAATCTAATTAGAATTCAATCAAGACTATTTATTATTTAATTAGATTAGGTAATCTAATTAGGTCTAATCTAATTTGATTGGGTCAAGAACTTAATTAGATAAAAATATAAGTTCAAATTCAAATGAAATCAAAACACCCCTTGCGCCACCTCTACCTGTGCCTATCCTTTCTTCATGCATGAGAATGGTTTTCATATGGAATTTTTTGTGCCTAGAAGGTGTGTGATGCTTCTTCTAATCCTCTTTGGATTGGAATTTATTGGATTGAGTTTGAGTTTAAATTGGTTTGAAATCAAACTTAAATCAAGAGTCCAAGTTTTATGGGACTCTACCTAGCCCCGACCAGCCTTCTTCTAACATGCAAAATAAATTTTTGTGTGATGGTTTTGCACCAATCTAAGTTGTGTCACCCTCTTTTCTGAGTTCCTTATGAGTGAATTAAATCTAATTTAAAAAAAAAATCAAATTTGATTTGAATCCATGATAAGATTGAAGGCTATTTGCACCTGAACTAAATTATCCAATCTCTACATGGGACGTCACCTTAAAAGGGGGTGATTTTTTATGCACCAAACCACTTTAGATTTGGTGTGAGAGATTCTCAGAGAGGACATGAGAAATCTGAAAGAGAGGGGTGGATGTCTGTATGTGAGAAAAAGAGAAGAAGATCCTCTTTGGGGTGTGAGATCTAGGGTGGCGGTTCTAGGATTTCTAGTTTCAATTTTGTGAGAGAGAAAAACAAAAGGTGTTTTGTTCTTCTTCTTCCATGCCATCTCTTTCTTAAAAAGCTCTTTCTTCTGTCTGGAGGTGTCCATTTGATCTGAAGAAAGGAGTCTCCATCAGCCATCTAGATCCTTCATCGTGAGCTAACACTCCTGAGAAGGATGATCTACTCGGACTTCAAGTGGACTACCTGTAGAGGTGGATATATTGTACGACTACTCAGTATCAGAAAGGACCTCTTACCATGTCCATCAACAGCAATGATCATTGCCCTATGATCAAGTAATGGGTTCTGAACTCATCGGATCAGATCTAAGCATTAGATCTGATTCAGGGCATCGATATGATCAATGCAGTATTTTTTTTCAAATTAAATTTTTTTGTACAATATTTTCATGTCATAGATGTTTAGAAAGTAGTTTAGATCTAATTTAAAGTATGTGTAGGAGATTAAATATTTAATCTACTGCTTTACTATAAAAATTTTAAAAAATATATATTTTGAACTGTCTGTTTCTCAACAATCTAACCATAAACTCATTGTTCCAACTGTCATTTTTTTTATTATTTTAATCTATTACCTCAACTATTTTCATTCAAAAACTAATGGAAGGTTTTTTGTAAGTACCTTTGTCTACCACACTATCTTGAAGGCCACCATATTGCATGCACTAGGTGCAATTGACCATATCAAATCCCATAGTGGATAACACCCATGCTACCATTGTATTTCACCAATTTCTAATTGCATGCTATCCACCATGCATATGCTCTGAGATTTGCCCTGGTTCACTAGCACTTGGTGCATGCAATAATTTCTCATCTTAAATGGGCAAAGTAAACCACCTCTATTTAGAAGCTTGTACAAATGCATTTTTTTAGAAAGGATCCAGAACTTTTGCAAATACCTATCTACATTAGGCATAGCCATGTTATGCCTTAAGGACCATATCAAACCTTTTATGCCTACAATATGCCTCTTGAAGGAGAGTTCTCCATATAGCGAGCCATCGAAGTATTTACGAACCTCTAGCACCATTACCCTAAGAGGGCTGTATCAAACCTGTAGTGTTAATAGCTTGATATTACCTAGAACCCTTCTTTCTTAGATTTATATATGGACAACATCCAATTCACTAAACAATTAATATAAACCATTGATCTACTTCTCCTACCAAATAAATATCCTGAGTGATCTTTTCGCTACCCATTTTGGTAGTCTAGAATAGAATTAAAAAATAATTGAAGATCAATCTCCTAAATGGGAAACAATTTCCCCTTTAGGTAGTAAGGTTGTGATCAGCTTTGGTAATTAGAGATGTTAGTTTCTGCATGAGTTTTTTTAGTTATTGAGAAGCAAATCAAGATGTATAAATATTAAAATTATTCAATTTATAATTGAATAGCTTTCTCAAAATCTTGGCATTAGGTTAATTCACTTCTCCAGATACCAATAAGCTTATAAAAACTAACTTTAAAGCCTGAGAACTATCTAATTGATCTCTCCATGCTTCACAAAACAATAAAGTGTGATCAGTAAACAAAAGATTTCAATACCATCATCTATTTGACCACAACCCAACTTTGAGTTGCATCATGTTTCTTGCAAGGACAATATCATTGACAACACTCAGCTACTATAATTAAAAGGACAAAGGGTCCCCTACAACAATCCCTCCTAAACTAGATCTAGTTTTAGGTTCCCATCAACCAAGACACCAGCTTGGTTAGAAGTCATTGATCATTTCATCTACCTAATCTATTTAGTAGGGAACCCTTTCTTATCCAAACTATAAGTAGAAAATTCTAGTCAAATTTTGTCACACCCCTTTTCAGAATAATTTTTCTGATGATTCCTTTCTTATTCTTCCTCTTATAACCAGTAACTTCCTCATACATATAAAGAAAATTAAGACTAACATCCCTCTCATGGATGCTAGTTCAGCACCCTATCCACTAGTTCAAAAAAATACTAGACCAATCTAGTGACTAAGACCTTAGAAATAACTTAAAAGGCACCATGTAGGAGACCAAATTGATCTGAAATCTTTTGGAGAAGGCATGCCTTTTTTTGTCAATATGAGCATGATCAATGCATAACTAAATCCTTGAAACTTCTAGCTCTTTTATCTATCAAGACTCAAACAATGCCAAAATTCATCTTACCATAAGTCCTCTAAAAAGAAAATAGAAGAAAACCATCTAATCTCCATGCTTTATCTAAATCAAAGGCAAAAACTACCTCTTTAATCTGCTCAAGGAAAAGAGTGATATTAGTTTATCAAATTCAAAAATATTGATAACAAAACGTCTCCCCATCTAGGTATAAAAACTAGCTTGCATCCTTCCAGAGAAAGTTTGGATGAACAAAAGTTGCTTTTGAAATATAACATCAACTCATAGGAAAATAATGAGATTATGCTTTTTATGGTTGCTAGTTCTATGGAAGAAGACTAGGTTTTGACCACACTCTTGCAACCAAGGGATTCTAGATTTCTATTTTCAATATACCTTTTTATAATTTTTGATACTTCTTTTGTTCACACTTTCCTTTTCTCACTCTCCAAAGCAGCCATGGAAGATTTATCCTATAAATCTGTGTCCAACAACATTTTGTTTGATTCTAACTAAAAGGAGCTTCACCTTGTGACCCACCCTTTTAAGTATATGCTGAATTTTTCGAAGTTTCACAATCCAAGCACCTCCCATATCCTATTAAGCTCTCACTAAATTCAAGTACTTAGCACTATCTTCCAGCCATCCTCATGTGTCCACAATTTCTCAAATTGAAATGATTGAATATCCTCAAAAAGCTTCTAATCTCTAAACCTATGGACATATGCTCTAAGCAAAGGTTCTAGCAAACTTTTTGAAAAACCATGGGGTAGAGAGCTTCTCCAATCTAAAGAAATCAGAAACAATCCAGCAAATCTAACAAAAAATATATCTCATGTTGTTTCACATAAAAGCCCTTTATATCCAAATCAGTAGATTTAGAGTTCTAATATGGTCTAAGAATTTCCTTAAGCTAGCAGATTGCTTGTTCCTCTTTTTCTTTGACATACCGGTGCAATATAAAAATTCCTCCAACATTTGAAGGTCCTTGGAACATAGCACATGCATTAAACAACTCAGTTCAAAACTCCTATCTAGTAGTCATCATTAGGACTATACACAGGAATAAGAGACCAAGACTCTCTTGAGAGATCAACCGTGCTTAGTAAAGCTTACTTAAATATTTTTTGAGAGATACAATCCTTAAGTTTTGGCCCATTAAATTGCCCTTAACTGAGTCTTTTGCATTTAAAATTCTCAAACAACAATCTTAGCACCACCAATTGAATCTAGGTGATGAGGTGCAACACATACCACATCCATCAAGTAGTCTATATATGGGGCAAGGCAAGTGGTTGCTGCTTGAATCTTATCTCTGATTGAATTATCTCTTTTCTTGGTTAGGCTAAAGATTTCTTAGAGAAACTATCTTCCTGACAAAGACTTAAACTCAACCTTTCACCCTTCTTGGACCCAATAATTAAAAAAGGGAATAATAGCCTTTCTAGTTGCATTTTTGGGCTTTAGAAAGAGTTCATCCAAAGTCTACACATATTAGTTAAATAAATTTTTAATAAAATTTACAAATTATAACACATCCATTCTCTTCCTTTCTTATATTGTGTTTTAAATATGAATTGACCAATTAATGGTACCTTTCTTGGGCAGTTATGACTAACTATTCTTACTTGATCCATAGGTTCATTAATTTATTTTTGAATTTATCATTTAGTTGAGCAATGATTCAAATCTCAGCAAGACGAGGATGGGGGGAGGGGTTTTAGCCATCTTATCTCATTCTTACAAGAAAATTAGAATGGGATGAGGGCAGGACTATAAAGCCCATCTATATGGGGAAAGAAAAGAAAGAGGAAAAGAAAGAAAGAAGAAAAGAAGAAAAAAATGAAAAAAAGGAAGGAATGAAAAAGGGAATGGAAAAAAAGAAAAGAAAGGAAGGAAAAGAAAGAAAAGAAAAGAAAGAAAAAAAGGAAAGAAATAAAGAAAGGAAGGGAAATGAAAAAGAAAGGAAGAAAGAAAAGAAAAAGGAGAAGAAAAAGAAATAAAAAAGGAAAGAAGGAAGGGGAAAAAAAAGGAAAGAAGAAGAAAAGAAAGAAAAAAAAAAGAAAGAAGAAAAAAAGAGAGACTGGGTGTACCTACAAGAATACTTGATCGCGATAGCCATTAAGATGGGATAGGATAATAGAACGTCCTGTTTCATCAAGAAATTGGACATCTCTATCTCATAGGATCTAAAAGCTTGCAAGATCTTAAATAGTATAATTATATCTAACTATGATAGAGCAAAGTTTAGAGCAAGAAGCTTTAGCAAGACTAGAAAAAGAAAGTATTTCTATTCGAACAAGAGTGGATAATGCTCGAACCTTTAATAGTTTTCCTCCATCTTGGCCCTATCAACCCAAATTGTCCTCTTTCTTTCATCACCTATCCTTGTCCCGTCGCATGCCAGTAGTGATCATAGAGAAAAGCAACCTTGGTAACTGATATTGTCGCGATGTTGTCGTTAGGACTCCATGATTATCAAATTAAATCCGACTTCAATAAAAATTAAAAACATGTAGAGAGTAGCAAGTTGTATTGAATCTACAAGGAAGATAATACTTTGATTTGAAATCTTTGATTTTATTAAAAAATTAAAAAAATAATTTAAGTCAAAAATAAAAATTAAAAGTATGAAAAATAAATTTGGTACTAAGATCTACTATTTAGATCCTAGCTTCTACTTACAATAAAATAAATAATAAAAATTTAAAAGCATAAAAATAAATTGGTACTAAGATCTACTAACTAGATTTAGCATCTACTTGCAATAAAAAAATAAAAAAAATTTAAAATAAAAAAATTATAATTAATTAAAATTAAAATTTAATTATAAAAAATTAAAAAAATAATAAAATAAAATAAAACTGTAATAAAAATTTAAAATTGATCGATGCAGCCTCATCGAAAAGATAGTTGACGATCTCTTTTTCTTCTTTCGTATTCCATAGAGTGAACCGATTTCTCTCTTTGTTCTTAGATCCTAATTTTTTTTTTATTTTTTTCCACTATTTTCTACTACCTCTATTTTTTTTCTCTTATGCCGTGGCTCCTTTTTATAAATTTTTTTTTCCTAAGTTCTGATAGCAAACAAAGTCCTAAGATCCCTCAAAACGTGTCCAACCTGCGTCTACATTTCTGACCATCGGATCAACCTTCAATGCATGAGATCTCACCTCATCAAGCATTTATCAGCTCAAATTCATTGTGGATCTTGCATCAGATTTGTTTTGGACTGTCAGATCATGCAAAAAATTTACTTCTCTGGTTTAGTTCTCAGCCGGCAATGAACACGGACCATCAGATTGCACACAGGATCGCTTGGAGCTATTGGATCACACCAAATCAGTGGGCCATCATCGATTGATATGGGACAACATATTCTGGATCATTCGATCGGGTGTTCCACAGCCTCTCAGCCATTCGATGGCGCACAAGAGCCTTCCGCCCTCTATAGACCGCGACAAAGATTGCGATAATTTTTTGTAGACTGCATGGCTGATTTCGTGGATCGAGCGATCAGTCCACCGTACATCGAGTGCCAATTTGGATTTAATTGTGTTAGGTTTGAGCTAGTTTGAATTGATTTTGAGCCCAATTTGAGCTCATTTTCAACTTACCTTTGGGTTTTGATTCTGAATCCATTTTAAGTCTGATTTATTCTAATTTTTTTTATTTTAATTTATAAATTAGACTCTTTTTATTGATGATCATATTTTCTATAAAAAATAAATAAAAATATCAATTATTAAGAAATAAATATAAATTATTATATAAATTAATACTTTTATTGATATATTTTCAGTACTCATCATACCTCCAAACTTGAACTTTGCTCATCCTCGAATAAAGAAAGAATTTATAGTTAAGTACCATTTAACTTAGAGTTTCGAATTTCATCAAGCAATTTTAAAAAAGGCCACTGATGTTCAGTAAAGCATGAGTAAGATATATCATTAGGATATTAATACTAATCAATACAGAAGTAAGCTAAGAACACTAGACCTCTTCTGAACTTTTTCTAAATTATCCCTACCTTTATCTCCAAATCATTAACTTTTATATGGGCAAGTATATTGTTACTTCCATCCTTCATTTTTTTTTAAAAAGAGGAAGAAAAGAAAGAGAAGAGGAAGAGAGAAGTTCTAAAGGTGAGAACCTTAAGAAAGTCCTGATCCTAGAGACTATAGATGAGAAGAATTAGTTTTGGTTAAGTGTTAATTATAATCAATTAGTAAGTAATTAAATCTAGGACACCTATAGATTTCTTAGACCTAATAGTTCGATATAGAGTGGCTCAGTTTAGATGCAAGTTGGGTCTGTTCTCACTTTCTTCAACTAGTCAGGTAAGAGGTGGGGTCGTGGGGATGCCCTCATTACTTGCCTTAGACACCAATTGGATTAGTTAGGTAGACTAACGGAACCAATTAAATAATCATGAGTCTACTTAGGCTTAGTCTTTGTAACCTCTTGCTTTAGACACTAGTTTCAGAGGTGAGTCCAAACTTATTTTGTACTTGACGTCATACAATACTCAAATTGAACTCAATTGATCCTAGAGGTCAACGTCTATTTAATTTTAATTAGGCTTGGGTTAATGTACAATGCTGGTTGATTATTTTTGAGCTAAGAAAGGATGATGAAATCTCCATCTTATCTTGTTAATGAGCATTACCCTTAAGTTGATTTGAGATGAATATACACAACTAATTTCAAACAAGAGATTCTATGCAACTAAATTATATGTATGTAATTAATCAAACTTGAAGCTTACCTTATCTTCAGTATCATCAAAAGTAAATCTAAAATGATGAATACTTCTAAATAATTAAGTTTCCACTCTTGTCATATGATTTTATTAGATTTATATGGATAATTTTATGTTAATTTTAAAAAATAATTAATATTAAAAAAAATAGTTTAGGATTAGGATTAGGATTGATCTCACCAACTTGAAGTATTTCACCCTTCTTTTCTTTTCTTTTTTTTCTATTTTTCTGCAAAAAAGATAAAAAATCAAAAAAATAGTAAGCTATATTCATAAAAAAATCAAAGAAATCAAATATTAAAATTAGTACCTTCCTTGGCAACGATGCCAAAAATTGATATTGTCACGATGTTGTCATTAAGACACTGTAATTATCAAATTAAATTTGATTTAAAAATATGTAGAGAGTAGTGAGTTGGGTAGAATTTACAGAGAAGACAGTACTTTGATTTGAAATTTTAATTTTATAAAAAAAAATTTAAAAGATAATTTAAGTTAAAAATAAAAAATAAAATATGAAAAATAAACTTAGTACTAAGATCTACTATTTAGATCCTAGCTTCTACTTATAATAAAAATAAATAATAAAAATTTAAAGAGCATAAAAATAAATTGATACTAAGATCTACTAACTAGATCTTAGTATTTACTTGTAATGAAAATAAATAACAAAAATTTAAAGTATAAAATATAAATTTTATATTAATTAAAATTAAAATTTAATTATAAAAATTTAAAAAAATAATAAAATAAAATAAAACTGTAACAAAAATCTGAAGTTGATCGGTGCAGCATCATTGGGAAGATGATTAACGATCTCTCCTTCTTTCTTCGTACTCCATGGAGCAAACTGACTTCTCCCTTTCTTCTCCTTGGATCTCTAAACTTCTCTTAATTTTTTTTATTTTTCTACTACCTCTACTATTTTTTCTCTTGTGCCATGGCTCCCTTTTATAGATGAATTTTTCTCTGAGTTCTGCTAGCAAATGGAGTCCTAAAATCCTCAAAATGTGTCCAACCTACGTCCTACATTTCTGACCATTGGATCAGCCTTCAATGCATGAGATCTGCCTCATCAATCCTTTATCAGGTTGGATTCATTATGGATTGTCGGATCTTGCATCAGATTTGTTTTGGATTGTCAGATTGTGCCAAAATTTCACTTTTTTGATTTAGTTCTCAGTCGGCAATGAACACAGACCGTCGGATCACGCATAGGATCATTTGGAGCCATTGGATCGCACCAAACCAGTGGGCCACCATCGATTGATACAGAACAACACATACTGGACCGTTCGATCAATGTTCCACGGCCTCTCAATAGTCCGATGGTGCACAAGATCCTTCCGCCCTCTATAGATCGCGACAAAGATTGATAATTTTTTGTGGACCGCATGGCTGACTTCGTGGATTGAGCGATCAATCCACCATACATCGCGCACCAATTTGGATTTAATTGTGTTGGGTTCGAGCCGGTTTGAATTGATTTTGAGCTCAATTTGAGCCCATTTTTAGCTTGCCTTTGGGTCTTGATTATGAATCCGTTTTAAGTCTGATTTGCTCTAAATTTTTTTATTTTAACTTACAAATCAGGCTCTTTTTATTGACGATCATATTTTCTATAAAAGATAAATAAAAATATTAATTTTTAAGAAATAAATATAAATTATTATATAAATTAATATTTTTATTGATATATTTTCAGTACTCATCAGTAACCCTAAATCCCCTTGACAGGACCAAACACCATTCCTCTAGCATCCAGCAAAGGTTTGGATGAAACTAGTCTCAGCACCTTGCCTCTACTCTATCCCAAGACCATCATAGCCATTACCCACAATCTTAGAGTATAAGAAAGCAACTCCTCAAACTCCACCCACCTCCCCATCCTAGAACCATAGGAAAATGGATCAAGATTTTGAAGCATTATTTTTCATTATTTAAATGACCCAATAAGCACAAGCTACATCGAAAAAACTCCATCCTATCAGAATGATGGTGGTGCCTAGCTTTTGAAGTTGAAGTGACTAATGAGGGGTGGAACCTAGCTAATCGACCTTATAATCTTTCGAGAAAAGGAGATGCATGTGGATGTGCTTCGCAGGGGTATTCCTCAACCACTCAGAGTTGGACAACCTAATCTCCTATCTCCGATATGGCTCCAGTGCTCCCCCTCAGGCCGTCCTGGGCGATATGGCGACCGCCCAGCCCACCTAGATCTTGTATTGATGTTCATGGTCAGATGCTTTCTCAATATATAAAAAAAATAATTAAATAATTAATGATAGATTTTTCACTGTTACGTATATTATAGATTTTGTACGTATTTTTTCAATGATTTTTTTGTATGTTTTTTATAGATTTTTTTTTTTTTAGCCTAGTCTAAAAATGTCAGGACCCCTGCACCCTTGCATAGGACCTCCAATATAGCTTATCTATAGTATAGAGGCCTTACCCAACCCATGTTCAGCTTACAGGGTAGAGGTCGGCCAAATGCTCCTTGGAGATCATTTAAACTGGATATATGCTTCTACTATGGATGCCTTGGTCACCAGAAAATCTTGTGCAAGAATCTTATATCATGCTTTCGTTGTCAGAACTTCAATCATCTGGCCAATCGGTGCAAAACCTAACCCCATTGAATTCTAATAAGCTATTATCTTCCCACAAATAATCTTCTACCATGCAAGGCACAAGTGCTCCCACAACCCTCCACATCCCAGACCTATTTTCTCATCTAAAGCTTTCCTCACCATTAATAGGGAAACGATGGATATTTCCAACTATCTCGATAGCACAGCTCATGTAGAAGCATTCAGATATCTGATGATGGTGGATAAGGTGTCTACAATTCTTACTCACAAAGTAAAGAAAGGTGGACCCTGATCAACATAGCAAGTGTTTGAAAAGGAATTCTTTGCATCTCGTCCAAACAACCAAACAGGCAGGGATTAGTGGCTAAAGGACACATCAGAGGTGATGGCTTCACAATGGTGGTAAAATATTAGAATTAGTTCAAGTACAGTACATCTCACAAGCTCATATTCAAGGTGTATGCATCCCTACTGAATCTCTCTTTCTCCTACTGGACGGTGGGGCAGTAGCATCCATTCTCTCTGGGTTTAGTCTTCTATGTAGGGCTAGTACTAGAGCTTATATTGGCAGGACTTGATGGGTTTCAGTGTTGTGCTCTTTTGTGAAAATCTTGAAAGCATGCCCAAAATAGTTGAGGCAAGTGTTGGTTCTTTTAGTTACAGGGTTAATATTTTGATCCATCATGCTATAGAGTAGGAGCCACATTAAAACATTTACTTCCTCTAATAGCGAGCATAATGATCAGAATAATAGTGTCTGGTAGTTCTGGAATGGTCCTATGGGGTGCTTTCCACTGAATAATTCTTGGCATCATCACCTTCATTGATTAGATGAGAATGGGTATGATTCTTAGCATCATCACCTTCACTAATCAGATAAGAACTATGGTGGCCAAGTTCGTAACCACCACCATGGGTCTGCTGCTAAGAACTATGGCTTGGCTTTAATTGGCTCATATTTGAATTTCTTAGTGTGATCTAGGTTGTGTAAATCATTTCTTCAACATAGCTGACCATGGCTCCGTGCTGTGGGATCTAAAAACTTAGAATCGAGTTGGCTGCAGTGAGAAAAATTAGGGTGGTCAATCTTTTTTGAGTTTGAATTGAATTGGATTCCAAGAAGCTTTCATACTATAGACATTGGTGTTCTTCAAGATGTTATGGGCAGAGCTGACATGTTGGTGTTATTGTACCACATAGCTGATACTCCAGTGCCACTGCATCGATATCCTAAGTTTTCTCTAATATTTTATAGACATTACCAGCAACACCAAGTGGCTGTCATGGCAATGAAGAGGAGATATTTATGTAATGGCACATAAGCTACCTAATGGGACAATTGATCACATTAAAATAGCTCCAAAGTCAGCTAAATCGAGTGCATGCTTAAAGATAAAAAGTTGAAACTATTGGGATTAGAGGAGAATGAAATATACCCTACATACCAACTTTACATCAATAGTCTTACCATAAATAGATGAGACTGCTAGGAAACAAGTGCAGGTTGTTGTTTTTTTTTTGGTAGGTTGGATTGTTCATGCAGATCTAGTATAAATGTCTCAAAAAGGTCAGAAAAAAGATGTTCTTGAAGGTGAAGGAAGGTCTCCTATATCGTCCACACCATCTCTCAAGTATACTCTATCACATAAGAGGACATCCAGCAGCAACACTGTTAGCTCATAGTATAAGTCACGAATCTCATTGCAAAGGTAGCTCCCCATCATGTATTGGCTATCATAAATAAAAGGGTGCATCGCTACTGACGATGGTTGTCCATGCAACCAGGCCACCACCCTAGTCGGAAGATGGCACCAAGCCACTTTTCAAATAAACAGACTCAAATGGATATGCAGCCTTTAGATCCATGCTCCATCTAGTCTCCTAGTCGAGAGCCCCCTGTAAGCCTTGTATAGGTCCTCGGTTACCATGTACTCTCAGACTGCACGTCGATCCTTACACTCTCACATCCAGATTGGTATGAATAGATAATATGATAGAAAGTACCCTCTCGTCCAGCTCGATGCCAAAGAGGTGGGCACTAAGCTAACATTCCACCCACTCCCTCCCGACTGAAATAGGTCATGGATGTGCCTCAGCTCGGTGATCTCCATGTTTTTGAAGGTAAGCCATCTACTCAATGGCAACTTAATAATTCCACGGGTCCCATAGGATATCAATCGTTTGACTGTCACCCACAAACCATCTAACTTGATCCAAGATTGTTTGAGCTGAGAACAAATCTCCTCCACACAAAGGAGCTATATCAAGTAGGCTAGATAGCATCATTAAGGAACCAGGAACTATATTGGGCCCTTATCATCACACTCCAGAGGCAATCCGACTGTGATAAAATTTTGGTTGCATGTCTAGCAATCAAGCCTCATGTCTCGCCATAAGGAATTGAATACGAAGACCTCCATCCTGATAAACTGACAAATTACATTTTAGGCCAACAGATGGACACCACCACTACCTCAGTGAGACCCTATAAGAAACTCTTGAATTACTACTCACACTCATCAAAATTATCTTCAGTAGGATAGTATGGGATATTAGGTAGACCAGACCTAAGTTGAGCACCAATCTAACTAGTGTGACCCTGCCCATTATGAAAAGATATCTGGCTTGCCATCCCTCCAGTCAACCCTGGATCGCCTCCTCAATCCCTATACACTGCCATCTAGAGCCTGCGCTTAGTGATTGGGACCCCAAGGTAATGATAAGGTCCAGTGTGCTCCAAAATTCCTAACCTTCGTAGATCACCTACCTCAAACAGCTCTTGGTCTTCAATTGAAATACAAGGCTCATTTTAATAGGTTAACCTTCTAATCAAATGCCCATAGTACTTTTCCAAAATTCACCAGAAACAAGCTGCATTCCGGACAATCATCCTACCAACTAAGAGGTAGTCATTTACAAAAAGGAGGTGCAAATCGACCTAACTCCCATGTGGGTTTGTAGGGGTCGAGATCCCACATCGTAGCAGTCGCCGGCAATCTCAGAACAAAGCATCAACACAAAGAATAAATAGGTAGGGGGATAGAGGACAACCTTGGTAGAGGCTAACTATAGATTGGAAGTAGTCGGTTGGGGTGCTGTTAACCAAGAGTGCAAGAGAGGATAACTAGACACTGCCCATAATCCATATGATCCACTACTCATGAAATTTGAAAGTCTCCAGTTGTGTGCATCAAAAACTGCCAGCTAAAACAGTCATATGCTCTCTCCATATCAAGCTTGATGGCCATCAGATTGTGTTGAATAGGGCCCTCTGTAAACCATGCATGAACTCCTATGCAACTATCATATTGTCAAAGATGCTACGATCCCTAACAAATGCATCTTGCTCAAGATAGATCAGCCTAGGGAGCACCAACTTTATCTGACCAACCATGATCGTCGCACAGGCCTTGGACAAAGTAATGCAAAGACTATAGGTCTAAAGTGACTAGGCTTCGAAGCATCCTCATGTTTTGGAAGAAGCACAAAAAATTTTCTTCTAGACTCCAACTTGGATCCAAAAGCAAAGAACTATTGCATAGCATCCACCACCTCATTCTGAATAATCATCTAGTATCGCCTAAAGCAGAGGGGTGGAAACCATCTAGGCCAGGAGCCTTGTCCTCCGCCATGGTATAAAAAAACTCTTTAAACCTCATCCATTGATACTGGATTGACTAGCATGTCACTGTCTAGTATTTAAATATGGTCAACAGGAGGAATGATAGACATATCACCTCCCTCAAGGTACTTCATTCACCTCATCCAAAGAAATGAAGATCCTCTTGTCTGATGTCCTCCTTGCCCTCCATCTAGTGCTCCTGATTATCCCTCAGTATCCAAATCTAGTTCCTTTGTCTCCAATAATTGATGATTGATGAAAGAATTTGGTATTCCTATCGCACTTTCTAATCTACTAGATCCTTGACTTCTAGCTCCATAACACCTTTGCTGACTTAACAAGGAATGGTGCAGAGTTAGTCCCCTCCACAGCTCTTTGAGGTCTGCCTTCGTCGGCTCTCCATGCTGGTCCCCCCTCCTTTGGAGCTTAGTGATGGCATCCTCAGTCTCGTCTCAGCTTCTGAGAGATGTCACCAACCACCTCGTGGTTCCATCGATAGAATCTGCATCTCATTAGCTCTAATATCTATGTGACACAGTATATTGCATCACCTTGAACCAGAAGCCGTTACACCTCATGCACAATATCCTAAGATTGAGGGTATGAGAGCCAAATTTTCTTGAACCAAAAGGAGCTCCTGTACAAGAAATCCACATCCATAGATATCAACACTGGATAGTAATCAAAAGCAATCCTAGAAAGATGGTAGACCTAATGTCCCAAAATATCTGGATCCAACTAGACGTACCAAAGGTCCTATCAATATGCTCCCAAATTCTTGCTCCACCCTGATGATTATTGCACTAAATAAATCTAGGGCCAGAGAATCCTAAATCTACCAAGTTATTCATCCAAATGAATTCACAAAATTCTCTAGCTCAATGCTATCAACGAAGGCCTTCCACCCCTCTTCTCTTGGGCATTATCAATATAATTAAAATCTCCTACAACAAAAATGGGACACCCTGATCAATCAATCTTATCATTTTGCTCCACACCATATGCCTCTTCCTATAATCGGTGATCACATAGATACCAAATAAAAACCAAGGAGGATTGTTATTAGCAAATAGAACAATGATAACATGTTGGTCATAGTTATGGAAGACATCTAGATTCACCCCCCATTCCTCCAAGCTACAATGATTCCCCGAACAGCCTACAGAATCAATATTGCATAAAGTCCCAAGTTCTCAAAATCTCTGCTTGGCACGGTTGAGGCTATTCCCTGATAATCGAATTTCAAGCAAAACACAAAATTTGAATTGTAAAGATACATAATCTTCAGAAATGGGATGTGAAGGATATTTTTTAGCCCCATGGGTATTCGACACGAACACCTTCATGGATAACACATCAATGATGAGGTGTCGAGTCTCCATCCGCTCCAGTATAGTCCTTAAAGGTTGTGTCCATCTCTTCGTGGAATGAACATTGAGACTATTTTGGTCGACATTCAAAGTAGCTTTCAATTTGGCCACCCACCACCTCTTGGCCCATTTGCAGCTGAAGGCCTGGCCCACCACCAGCCAACCCTCGCCGTATCCTTCTTCCCCATACTACCCTCCCTATTGAGATTGTCTCCTTGGAATGCACCCCCTCACTAGCCTCCATCCGTGAGGGTGGTCCTTAGGGCCTAAGGTCGTTGTCAGCAAGACCCCCATCCCACCCGTTGGTGAGAAAACCACAACCAACCATGGCTCCAAGCCTTCTCCATTGGCTCCTTCTGATGGTTGGCAAAGAGGGCACCCACCACTAGTTTGCCTATCTCTAGTCGGTTAACACCCATCACCTCTTCCTCCAACCCCATCGTCACCTCCTGCAGTCTCCAAGTTTCGTCGTCACCTTTACGCCTTTTGCCACAATCTACTTTGGGATCCCAAATGCCCCTCAGTCTAGGTCGTTGCCCAATCCAAACCTCCCGATCTAGCTCATGCCTGGGCCAGCAACCCCCTTGGCCAAATGGGCCTTCAATGGGCTTCTCGCTTATTTTAATTTGGAGGAGCAAGCTCATTCATAACCATGTCATGTGGGCTTGGGTTACCTCTGAGGGTTGAAAAGGCCAATCCAACCTCTAGCTCCAACTCGATCGAGCTCACTCACCCAAGTTCCAACCCAATCATGCCTTTCTCAGAAGATTTGTGCCAAGCCACCTTGGTCAATTTTTGCCACCCATCCGAGCGGGTGGTGACTTGATGGAACTTGACCCAATATTTGGCGAACTCGATCTGGAGGAGGACGAGTTAGGGCTAGATGACTTAGCCTATTTTCTCGGCTTCAATCCACTCTGGGGGCCGTGACTTCGGAACTGAGCCGTGACAATCCAGGGACCCATTCGTGATGGCCGCCAGGTGCGGAGTAGAGAACCCACCATCCGCCCTTTGAACTTCCGTACCTTCTCTTCCACTGTTGTTTCCACCCACCTCCAGCCGGTCCTGTTGATATTATCCATGAAATTAACAGACTGAAGTGGGCAATCGCTGCCATCCGAGCTTGGTTCTATTTGGAAAAGTAGCACCCATTTCACAAAGATGGTATTGAGAGTGTGCATCTCCCAGACAGAACTGAAGTGAGCAATCAACTAGTCTCAATGGAAAGAAGTAAGTCTGGTATAGATCCCCCTTTGCCCTATGCATTGTGTTTTGTTAATTGTAGGGTAAAATCTTGTCTTCTTAATATATGCGGGATGACTTGGTGCTTTGATGCCTTGTCACAAACTAAGGCTGGATTGTGTCAGCTAGCTTCAGCAATGTGTTTTCTACTCTAACAAAGGGGAAGTTTTTTGAAACATTGCAAAAATGATGTTTTGGTCCCTATAAGTAATAGTACTTGGTTGTAGAGGTTTATCTCACTGTGAGGGTACATTCACTGTTCTAGAGAACAGTCCCATGCAAAATGACTGTCTGAATGTGTCTTTAGCCACATTTGGTCGGGCCTTCAATGGCCGCATGAGCTTTCAATGGATTTTTGCTCCCACCAAATGAATCTGGCAATATTGTTTTCGAATGCAAGAGGGCTAGGTAGGACCTCTAAAAGGCATGTAGTAAAGGATGCAACGTCTCAGTCAAAGTGCAATTTGGTATGCTTTCATGAAACTAAAATGCAAGCTATAAACTTAAGAATTATCTTATTGTCTCGTGGTGGTAGAATGGATTCTTGGGTATCCTTGTGTGTGATGGGATCAGCTGCCAGACTTCTTACAGCTTGGAACTCAAAAGAGATCAATGAGCATTTTTTTTTATATAGGAAGGCACTCCATAAGTGCGATGCACTTCTCACCATCTCAGAGTTCTATGGACTGGTTGCTTACAAATGTTTATGGCCCAATTGATCCATCACTTAGGGGGCCTTTTCTTGAAGAGCTTAGGTCTGTAAAAGATTCTTGTACTGGACCATGGCTCTGGTAGGTGATTCCAACATTGTTCGATTCCTAGAAGAGAGGAATGGCCCAACTAGTCATCGGGCAGCATCTATAGATTTTAATTTTTCATAGACCAGTTGCAGCTACTGGAGATAACGCTCATATAACCTTCACTTAGTCAAACCACAACAAGAACCCATCCCTAGCAAAGCTAGATCACTATTTGGCTTCTCTAGGCTGGGTCTCCAACTTTCTATATTCGGTTCTTGAGCTGCTTCTAAAAACCACCACCAACCACTGCCTTCTTCTTCTTCTTCTTCTTCGAGATAACCATTCTAGGGTCAAGTTCAACAAACTGTTCCTTTTCAAAAATTTTTGGTATAGCACTCCTGGCTTTGATAATCTGATAAAGGAGTGGTGGATCAATGATAGAAAATAAGATAGCAGCATGTGTAGATTTTAAAATTTTGAAAACATGCAATAAAAAATAAATCAGGTTAAACTTTTAACCCCACATGCAAGATATCAGATCTAAACCTATCAAGCCCAGAAGAAAGCACATATAATTAATCTGAAATTTAAAAAAAAATGAGATCATATCTCATTACCTTTGCGTGGGTAGAAATTCACTGCTTCAGATGATCTTGGATTCGTAGAAGATGAAGCCCACACGTGTCCGGCCTCTACGGATACCACCAGGATGAATCTTGAACTTTTCTTCTCGTAGAAGATTCTTTTTCTCAAGAAGAACCTTGGTCTTGAGGACTCTGATCAACTCTTTTGATCTTAACTGAGAGATCAACTCCTTGATCTTCAGCCTTCTTTTTCTTCTCCTCGATCCTTGATCTCCAAGTCACTAAAACTCCTTCTAGGCGTGTGGAAGAGAGAACACCAACCTTAGAGCATGAAAAGGAAGAATATGAGAGAGAGGAGGCATGGAGATTGAGAGAGGGAAGGTTTTCTTGATGAAAAATCAATACAAAGAAATCCTAGAGACCTCCCTTTAAATAGACATAAGCCCAGACACATATTAGGAACCTTGTCATCTTAAAAAGGTAGATCCTTATCTCAGAAGAATCTTCTACCTTTTAAAGATGATTTATGCTAAATAAAATCAGATATAAAAGGTAATTAATCAGCCCTTTTAAGCATATATAATAGCCATCCATAGAATACATGTCAAGTGGTTGGGACGCCAACTCTTGGTGCCCCACAAAGGGTTCTCTAGCCATAAGAGATGGGGCATGGATCCCACCCTCTCTCCTTCATGTATGACATATTAGAGGGGGTGGGCCCCTCTAGGATATGGCGCTCAATAATTTTCAAAAAAAAAAATTACGCCACCCATTCTTCCATCTATTCCACATGCATACTTAGAGATAATTAGGAGATATGGAAGAAATAATGTTAGGATAATTATGCCAACTAATTGCTTGAAAATCTTTCTCTGAACTTGGTACATCAAATATCATATTTTTGATTAAAATTTTATCAAATTAAAAAATAAATAAAAATTTCTAAAATCCAATGTCTTCACATGAATCGACTAGATGACAGTGTCCAGAATTTTTGGATTGATCCATGGAAACTCTTCTTGTATTATTATTATTATTATTATTATTATTTTTAAAATCCATCAATCCTAAACAAAAATCCAAGAGAGAGCAGAGAGAGAAAGTCTCTCTCTCCTTCTCTCTCTCTCTCTCCTTTTTTTTCTTCTTCTTTTTCCTTCCTTTTTCTTTTCTTTTCTTTTTCTCTTTTTCTTTTTTTTTCTTCTCTTATTCTTCTCCGTTTAAACCGAAACAGGGGACGTGGTCCCCCCTTCTTTCCCGTCCAAATCCCTCACAGGATCTCGTCGGAACGACGAGAGAGGAGGTCCAACCTGAGGCGGCGCAATCGTGACACCCGGTCTGGGTGCTCACCAGCGGCGGACGGCGTCGGAAAAATCCAAAAACAAAAATCCGAAGCAGAGGTTCTTGGTACCAAATTTTTTTCCAAAACAACACCGTAATAATCGGCAAAAATTTTAGTTTATAATCAAGAGGAGATTGCGGAGAGGATACCTTGCTCTTTGTGGAGATTTTTAGGCCACGAAATCACCGGCAAAAATCTTCAATCCGAGAGCAAATAAATAACGAAAAATCGAGAGAAAAAGGATATGAAAGGGAGATTTTTCGGTGATTCATGAAGGAGGAGGCGAGGGGCTTGGGTTTTATGGAGGAAAAATCTGTTTTTTACTCGGATTCCTCTCTCTTTTTCACGGTGGGAAGAAGACTCTCAACGGGAGTCTTCTTCCTCCCGATATCCTCTGTTTTCTCTCTCTCCTTTTTTTTTTTTTTTCAATTGGCTTGGGTTTGGGTCTTCTCAATTGGCTTTAGGCTTGGGTCATAACAGATGCAGGGCTGAACATATCTGCAACATCTTATAAATGCCTTTAACAACTTTAGAGGCTCATTCCATTGAATGGAAGTGGATCACAACCAGATTCATCTCAGTGAAGTAGTGTTATAGGTTCTTCAGCCATGGAGGCATGACTTCGGCCTTTGGAAAGTTTAACTCAAGAATGTCGGTTCCAGAGAAGGTGAAGTTTTTTAATTGGTTAGCATATAATAAGAAGTTATTGATGGCCAACAACTTTTTTTTGAGAATTATTGATGGCCAACAACTTGAAGAAAAGGAACTGGACAGCACCTCTAGCATGCCCTATTTGCGGTGAAGGAGAAGAAATAGCCAATCATACTTTCCATTTATGCGAGTTTTCTGGTCGTGTTTGGTAGTAGGTAATTGGTATAATTTCTATTCCCCCCCTAGCACCTTCCCTTGATGAACTATGGATAAGACGGGGAAGTGGCATACATGATGGCAACCGACGAATGGCTTTGGATTGCTTGCTTTCAGTAATTAGTTGGCACTTTTGGAAGGAGAGGAACAATAGAGTTTTCAGGTTTCAGGCCACCTCACTCGCTTTGGTTCTTCAGTAGCCCCTGATTCTCGTGCAAGAATAGGCATCCTCTTGTGATAGGTAGGTGATGTAGACTCTCACAAGTTCTATTGATGCTCTTCTACAAGAAGATCATGCTGGCTCACATCGTGACTTAGCACTAATAAGCATGCATGGGGTATTGAATGGCACAGAGGAGATAGGTTGGGCAACGGGCACAGCCATAACATCCTCCAACCTGATACAACTTGAGGCTGCTTAAAAATGCTTCTCTTTCTCTTTGCATGACTAGAGTGTACACTGGTTTGTTTTTCTCCTCTTGTTTCCGCGTTGCATAGCTTGTCCACTGAGGGCCGAGCTTTTGTCCAAATGCACCTAGTACAATTATGCAAGTCATAGTTGTCATGTCATATGAATGGGTCTAATATATACCTCTGTGATCCCACCGTATGCATGGCATCCGAGGGTCCCATTGTAAATAATCTATAATGAATAAAAATCTGCATGGTATTCCCTCTCATTTCATCAAAAAGGGAAAAATCTAACCACACTACATTTGCCACTTCACTTTGACATTCTATGTCCAAGATACTGTTTTTTTTTATATAAAGAAGGTGAACCTTCATTATTCATTATTATTAATATGTGTAAGCGTTGCGAGCTGCTTCGATGGCAACTAAGAGTGTGCATGGGAATAGAGATGGAAACACTATGTTTCTTTACAGTCACATGAAATTAAAGACTTCCTATACTGATCTAGCACACCCCAAAAAATAGAACCTCATGTTTTACATAATATATTGAGCGGGAAAAGTGAGCTCATTAAGCGGTTGGCCCACTTTCGCCTTTTCTCCCCCTAATAATTGTATTCCCATCGAAGCTGCCTCCTATCCCATTGTCGAACCTTATCTTCTTTTCCAGACATCAAAAGCCGACAATTCCCTCTATATATTTTCTAGCAATTTCAGAGGTGGAAAGCCAATTTTTCTGCATGTTATTCCATGTCCCTCGTAAATGGCTATGTGTTTAGATGAAGGATGGCATTTATAATTGGAGCGAGTTTTTTCTTATTTTCGTTCATTTGAGTTGTCCAAGAGAGGAAGAGGGTAGTGTTCGTCTAGCTACTGAGCTTGGTAATTAAGTCTGGAACTCAAAAATTTGCTTGTTTTGCTCATTCCAGGTACACCACAATCCTATGGCAAGTAGGGCATCTAGTCCCTACTGAGTTGTGGATGCTATCCCTCCATGAGCCCTAGAGTGCAATGAGAGTGGAGGGGAGGTCAAGTAGGTGTAGATCCGTTAGAAGCTGGGACCAAACCCTTTTCGAGAAAGAGCAGATGAGAAAAAGGTGATCGCTGGTCTTTGCATTTTCTTCACATAGGGTATAGCTATTGTTTCCAAGCCACCCTTTCTTCTGTAGGTTAATTTTTATTGGGATCTTGTTATTTGTGCTCAGCCATGCAAAGACCTTAGCTTTCTCTTGGACCCATATTTTCTTGATGATGTAGCTGATGTGCTATCTAACTCCTCGATCTTAAAGAAAGTAGTAGACTTTTCTTGCTGAAAATCTTCACTCGTTAAACCATTTCATTCAATTTCATTGTAAACTTTCGTATTAGATATTTTACCTAACATGGAGACGAAGATCACAGTTGAAGACAAAGATTGCAGTGCAAGCCGGCTTCAAAAATATTCTGCCCTTCTTCTCACCACGGACAAACATCCCAGACGGTACTACACAAGATCACGGACAGGACCTTATATATTTTCCCCAGCAAACACACCCAAATCCCGGAAGAACTCTATATTTTTCTCTCAGAAAATCTCGCTCACCTTTTCTCCTAGAGAAGAGATTGCTCATTTTTCTCCTAACTTCCCACACCCCCTTAAAAGGGTGTTTTTCCTATGAAGGAGATAATTAGATAATCCTTATCTAATCTAATGACCCTTTGAATTCAAACTCTCAGAGTTAAAATATTGAATTAGGTCATAATATGAGTCAGCCCATCATAGGTGCCCCATATTCTAATATCTCCCACTCACACATGATGAGATGATCTACACAGAGCTTTTTCTTGAATTTTCATACTGAGTGTGTCACCGTGACTGCCTAGGCACTAAGTTTGAGAGCTTTTATACTAAAAATCCTTCTCAAGACCAGCATAAGAGACTACAACCCTTTTATTACTCAAATCTGTTATAAAAAAGTGTCTCGAATATCCTAGATCTATCTATTTACACTCATATGCGGCATCTCTAATCTCTCATGAGTCTCTATTATCCAGAGTCTTACCACTATGATCTCTTATATGCCTTGTGTCCGTGCTTATGATGCTCCTAAAAATAACTTTATAACGTACATGTCTCGGACACAAGCATAGTGTGTATATATCGAATACGATCTTTTTTCGCCCACATATCACTTAGATCTGAATTAGCTACTTTTCTGATGTTATTCTTTAGGTCGCATTATCATAACCTTTGGATACATGCCAAAGTAGCATACACTAACTCTTCACCTCATGATACTATCAAATAAGGGTATCAATGAAAAGATTCTATACCTTTCTGGGACTCACACAGTAATGAAGTAGGGATTCATTCACTTGCTTCTCAATCACGATCTTTAAGCACATGCGATATGAAACACATGCTACGGTTACTCTTATTTATAAGAGTGTATGTCGATTTTCTTTATTTTATGCCATATAGATCTTAGTCCAAGCACTCTTGCGCTTGACCCGTATTCTACCACTCTGCTCACCCTTATAGTGCCTGGAGGAGATCTCACATCTGGCTACAGTATTATAGATGGTGGTGATCTATAATTTGATCCATAAATTATGTCTCTCTTGGATCTCATCCTGGTCTCTTATCAGAGCGACATTATAAACTATGTTGTGTTCTTGCATATCACTGAGTGCCCTTTTGGCTATCATTCTCAATGCTAAAAAATACAAAAGTCTCATCTTGGCTCGCTCCTCATAAGCCCAAAGCGGTTGCTCGTGTGAGAGAGCCAACCTTACCAATCTGTACGACATACTATCATATTGTATATATGTTCACTATGATATAAGAAAATAATCATTGAATAAATAAAAAATATTATATTTATTCAAATAAAAAATGTTCATACATTATATTCAAATATGAAAAGAAATAAAAAAACATAAAACTCTACAATCTACGCAATCCTAGAGATTTCACATGCTCAACAAACATATCTCTAAGGATAAGCTTCGTCATCGGATCTACCACCATCTCATGTGTGGTGATGTACTATGAGTTACTTCTTTCTGTGCTATCACGTCTCTCACGAAGTTATACTTCGTGCCTATGTGTTTCATCCTGCAATGATACTTAGAGTCTTTCATGTAGGTTATGACTGCTTGGCTATCACAATAGAGTCTTACCGGCTCTATCTTTCCACCAATGACCCCCAAATGGCTCATAAAATATCTCAGCCATACTACCTCTTGCACTACAGCAAAACATGCAAGAAATTTTACTTTCATGGTTGATAATGCCACGCATGTCTGTTTCTTGCTGCTCCAAGAAATGATATCATTATTCAGCAAGAATACATAACATTAGTGGATTTGCTTTCATCCGGATGTCCACCCTATTCAACATCTGAGTAACTCACCAATTGCAAGTCACTCCCATGGTAACACAATCTATAATTGGCAGTGACCTCAAGTATCTTAAGATCTTCTTGACCGCTTGCCAATATTTCTACCCCGGATTGGACTGATAACGGCTTACAAGACCCATTGCATAATAAATATCAGATTGTGTGCACATCATTGCATATATCAAGCTCTCAATAGTGCTGGAATAAGGGACTTTCCTCATAGAATCTCTCTCAGATTTAATCTTAGGACACATTGCAAGGCTCAAAACTTCACTTTAGCAAGAGGGGTATCTATAGGCTTACAGTCTTCATCCTAAACGCTTAAGAATCTTCTCAATGTATGATTCTTGTGACAAAGGGATTAGGTTCTTGGAGCGATCCTTTGGATTTTAACTCCAAGAATGAATTCTGTCTCACCCATATTCTTCATCTCGAAATTCAAGGACAACCAACTCTTAATGGCATTCACGAAAAATAGACTACTTTCAGTTAATAGTATATCATCCACATAAAGGGATAATATGACAAAATCTTTCTCAGACCGCTTCATATATACATAGTGGTCCTCACCAATCATCTGAAAGTCATAAGATGAACAGCACGATAAACCTCAAATGCCATTGTCTAAATGATTGTTTAAGTCTGTAAATGAACCTCCAGAGTCTGCAAACTTTAAGCTCCTAACCTTTCTCAATGAAACTTAATGGTTGCTCCATATAGATTTCTTCATCTAGTTTTTCATTAGAAATGTAGTCTTTACATCCATCTGATGTAACTCCAAGTCTAACTTGACAACTATAGCTAGAATAAGTCTAGTAGAAGTGACTCTCATAACAGGTGAAAAAGTATCCTCATAATCAATACCTTCCTGTTGTGTGTACCCTTAGCTACTAAGCAAGCCTTATATCTTTTAACAGAACTATCCACCTTCCTCTTAATTTTGAGAATCCACTTGTTCTCAATTGCCTTTCGGCCTGACGGAAGGTCAACCAAGTCTCAGACATGGTTAGTCCTCATAGACTCTATCTCCTCTTCCATTGTCTTCATCCATTTATCCTTAGTAGGGCATGAGAAAGCCTCTTGAACTGAACTCGGCTCCTCATCATCTTCTGGAGTAACTATTAATGCTTTCCCTTCGATCTCAAAATAATGTCGGGGAACATTCCCTCAGCTACTCCTACGCAACTGTGTCTCTTGAGGACTCTCAAATATCCTCCCACTCTGATTAGCTGGTGGAGGTACAACTATTTGTTCTTCACTTTCTTGATTTTCATCATATACCTGCTGATCCACAATCTCATAAAATGACACAGCTTTGTCAACATCACCCCTACTAGAAAATTCATTCTCTAAAAATGTAGCATCTCACGACTCAAGCTCCGTTATACTTCCATCTTTATTTTCACCAAAGAAAACATAACCCTTTGAGTGTTCAAAATATCTAATAAATATGCACTTCTTGCCCATAGAGCCCAACTTCCCATATCTATGAGAAGGATCATGCACATAAGCTGTCGACCCCCAGGACCGCAGTACACTCAAATTGCTTTCTACTTATTCACAATTTATAGTATAGAAGCAACAGACTTAGAGGGCATGCGGTTAAGTACATAGGCTACGGTCATCAAAGCATCTCTTCAATGAGAAATAGGCAAGTTAGCCTGCGCCATCATCGACCTAACCATCTCGAGCAAAATCCTATTCCTTCACTTTACAACTCCATTCTATTGTGGAGTGCAGGAATCGTCAACTATCTTATGATTTCCTTTTCATCACATAGATCCCTGAATTGATTTGATAAATACTCACATCTATGGTCAGTTCTCAAAGCCTTAATCCTTTGATCCAATTGATTCTCAACCAAACTCATGAATTATTTGAAGCACTCTAAAGCTTCGACTTATAGGAGATTAAATAAATATGATCGTAATGAGTGGAGTCATCAATAAAAGTGATAAAATATAAGGCTCCATGCCTTGCCCTCACACTCATTGGACCACATATGTCAGAATGAACCAATTGTAATGAAAAGTTAGCTCTGGTTCTTTCCCAAAAGGTTTTCTAGTTACTTTACCTGCTAGGCAATGTGGGCAAACAGACATCTCTATTTTTTGTCAAGGACCCTAACAGTCCTGCTTTTGCCCATCTATTCATTCTCTCTGGCCCACATGTCCAAGCCTAACATGCCAAACATTCACATCAGAAATATTACTCGGGACAGAAGATAAAGAAAATAATGATAATCATTATTAGAAATTGTATCCAACATAATGAAACCATCCAAAAAAAATCAGAACCAAAAAGTCTAGTCGTTAAAACAATTTCAACTGAACTATTGTGGAAATTGATGCTGAAATCTAATCTAAGAAGAGAGACAACTGAAACTAAGTTTCGTCGGATCTCTGGAACGTATAAAATATCATATAGGAGTAGGGTTCGTTCGCCACACAACTCTAGCTTGCATGTTCGAATCCCTTTCACTTCAAGGCTTGCATTATTTTCATATAAAGCCATCTGCTCCTAGAAGGCAGCCAACGGTACTCAACAAATGCTCCTTTATCTCTAGCTATGTGGTCTGTTGCTCCTGAATATACAATCCATAAAAAATTAGCATCGGCCATTAATGCAGTGCTAGAAATATAAAGAAAATGAGGATGCACATCACATGGTGTTATCTTGTTCTACTCTGGGCAATCTTGAGCAAAATGGCCCAATTTATGGCTGCAGTAATACTTCACTTTGGTCATATCTCTCTTTCCACCATGCTTCCCTCTCTTCTTAGCCCTCTCAATAGGCTTCCCAGATCCCTTTTTCTACCAACTATTCTTGTTCCAGGGCTTCTTACCTTTGCCCTTCTGCTTGGAATTCGAATTTCCAACAGTCTTAGCCATGAAAGCTTGATCAAATATCTTAGCAGTCTCCTGACGCTCATCCTCAAGAACAAGATGATGCTCTATGTTAGCAAAGGTCTTAACAGACTCATTGTGAGTCATGTTTACCTTCATATACTCTCAGCTGACAGGTAAGGATCTAAAAACAGCTTGCATCTGTTGTTTGTCTGAGAGATTGTGACCAGCTGACTTCAGCTCCCTGACATGTTTGACATCTCTCTTAAATACTGTCTCATCGAAATATTAGGATGCAACCTGTAGGTATCAAACTTGATGGTTAACCTCCTAAGTTTGATAGCAGAAATGCCCCAAACTTATCCTTCAGTGCAATCCACATAGCCTGAGCCATCTTATAAGACTCAAACTCACACATGAGATCATCAGCTATGCTACTCAGCAACGTAATGCGAGCAATATTATTTTTCTTTTTTCAAGCTAGAAAAGCCTCATGATCTCTCCTATGCTGTGGCGTGTTTCCACATTTTGGCTCGACTATCATATGGTTCATTATCTCCAAAATATCTTGTTCTCAAGGATGTACTGAACTTTACGGTGCCAAATATTATAATTGTCATCGTCTAGCTTATCGCCCTTATTGAGCTCTGCAATGATGTTATTTGAAACCATATCTACACACATAAGAATAGCACAGATCAACATATACACAATATCATGTTTGCTATAGATCATAATTAGATTAACAGCAGTATACAATTAAGTTCACGATTGAAAGTTGACGTTTGTCTACCCTCATCACATGAAACTTAACTGCACCATCATTCCTCTAATTCAATCATGCGCACAACATCTATTACTCAACACAGTTCTTAAATGAGCCTTCAATCTACCAATTTAAGAACTTCTACTCAGACAAAGAAGTCTATATGGTCCTTAAATGAGCCCCTCATCTACCAATTTAAGGACTCCCACTAGGATAAACATGCATCACATAAAATATGTAATGTATAATATCATGCTATCATATAAATAGAAAAATTAACATACATCATGCTTGTATCTCATATTTGATCTAGCATAAAAAACAAGTTATAATACTTATTTATTTTCATGTTTATCCTAAAAAATATTTTTCATGCAGCCAAAAGAATAAAAAATAAAAAAATTTGAGCAAGACCCGCTGAGACAGGCCTAGATCCAAGTGGGCTTGTGCGTAGGCGCGACTCGGCCCAGGTGGGCGCGTGCACAAGAGCAGCTTGCATCCACACGGTCCACGTGTGGCCGTGGATAGGAGGGGTGTTTCCCCTTTGGTTTCTCCCGGTCCACGATGGATCGAGTATGTTTCAGGGCCGTTTCTCGCAGTCTATGCAAGCTTCTTGTGGATTGGATTTTTATTCGGGGTTCATGATGGTTTTGGGTGCTGCAGAGAAGGAGATCGTAGATGCAAAGCAACAGATCTACTCCATCAAGCATCCCGAAATGCTCTGGTGCCTCCTCAGCTTGACGCCAGCCTTGTTGCCTCAGACACAGGCTATTCGAAAGGCGGTCGATCGTGCAACCAATCATGTGCTGGAGGCTGTGGCGAGGGGCCAGATGCGGTGGAGCCACACGGTCCCCTCCAACAGTCGCTTGCACTATCTCAAAACCAATCGGTATCCAGAGGTCATACCACTTGAAGATCGGTACAGCCTGGCTCTGATACCAATGTAAATTTTCATGTTAGATATTTTATCTGAACACAGAGACAGAGATCGCAGTGGAAGACAAAGATCGCAGTGGAAGCCGACTTCAAAAATGTTCTGCCCTCCTTCATCACGAACAAACAACCCAGACGGTGCTACACAAGATCACAGATTGAACCTTATGTGTTTTCTACAGCAAACACACCCAAATCTCCGAAGAACTCTGTATTTTTCTCTAAGAAAGTCTCGCTCACCTTTTCTCCCAGAGAAGAGATTGCTCATTTTTCTTGTAACTCCAACATCCTCTTAAAAGGGTGTTTTTCCCACAAAGGAGATAATTAGATAATCCTTATCTAATCTAATGACTCTTTGAATTCAAACTCCCAGAGTTCAAATATTGAATTGGTCATAATATGGGTGATGCGTAGTCATTGATAGCACCAAAAATAACTCTACTCACTACGTAGGTAGGATGAGTCGAGATCGTATCCTCAGGGACCTTGGACTAAGTTGAGATTACAAAATAAAAGAAAGAAGCATTATTTTGATTTAGAAAATAAATTATCTTAAAATTGATGTAATTAGAAAATAAAGAGCTTGAGAGTTTTGAATTAATTTTGTACTAGCAGAGTTATATCATTTTTTTAATTAAATAGATGCGATTAATCTTAGAAAAAATACCTATCTTTCCTCGGCACATCCCGTATCCGTAGATCATGGCATGTCTCCAGAAAGTACTAGGTAAATAACTCTTCTTTCCTCGGCACGCCCCGTACCCATAGATCACGACACATTTTCGAAAAGTAAAAGTTGTTCCTAATATTAATCTAACAGGAAAGCATAAATAAAAGTATATGAAAGAGAGCAAATAAAGAACTCATGACGATTTAAATAAAAAGCATAATCTTTATTGCATATAAAGAAATACAAGAAAGTTTAGAACAATAAACCCATCTCTATGTCGTTACAAAATTTTTTCTCCACTCCCGAGACTGCTAGCCTAGCTGCTCATGAAGTAGTCCATTTCTATTCCTCTATGCAAGGCTCTAGAAAAATTTTTGGGCTCCCCCTCCAATGGGAGTACAAAAGCTTTTTTATAGGTGTTAGGAGGGAGGAGTTTTACATGGTTTTCCGATGTGGGACTAAAGAAAATACTAAGGACTAAAAAATAGATGGATGAGATGGAAAGATCACAAGCAGATAAAGAAAATATAAATTTTTCTTCTTGAAGTATTTCCAAATATATATTTTTTTTCCTTCCATCTGTTCGTCTGTCCCCACGAACCCCGCGCGCCTGCTTGCCTGCCATGCCGTGCCCGCCTCGCGCCTGCGCTCGCGCCTGCGTCCATGCCGCGTGAACCATATATGAACACTCCCTTCTTCTTTTTTATTCCAAAAAGAAACTTTTATTTCTTTACAATGATGCTTATATCCTTTTTGGATTCTTTGCATAGTATCTTCATTTTTTATAATATCGTATGCATCCTTCTTTTATTTAAATTTTATTTTAAGTCTAATTTTTTTCAAATTTGAGTCTTTTTGATCTGCAAATCGGACTCTTTGTATCAGCGATCATCTTTTCTGTAAAACATAAAAAGAAGCATCAAATTCTTAAGAAATAAAATAAATTAAATATAATTTTCTGCTTTAAATGACTTAAATTAAGTATTTATTATACCCCCCAACTTGAATTTTGCTCGTCCTCGAGTAAAATAGATATATCAGCATTGTGTACCGACTCGATCTTGAATAAAAAGTTAGGTTAGGCATCCCAAAAGGTAGATGATACCTGGTTAGACCATTAAAGAGATACTTCGTTGGATTATCAATTTGACCCAATTAGTGGTTGAGTATTAACTAAAAAAATTTCAAAAGCTTTTCTTTCACCAACTCCCCACTTTACTCTTTAAATCCTCTAACTTAATGTGAGATAGATTTATTATCTTCTTGCAATTTAGTCTCCTTATTATCCACTATTTTTTTTTTTAACATTGTCCACATTTTTACACGAACCACGACACTTACTTAGACGAAGGAGCCCGGTTACTCAGTAGGAAACCAATATTTTTTTTTTAAAGTAAATTTTGAGGAGAATTTTTTTTTTTGCATATCTCGACCTTTCCACCCAATCTCTCATGAAGCAGATTTTTTATTGAGATCAGTAAGAAGAGGGTTGTAGAATCACTCCTAAAATTTAGTCTAGTCTAAACCCTACCATTCATTGGGTTTTCTTAATAATTTATTCCTCAGTATTTCTAAAATCATCTTAACCGTTAATCATTCATTGTTCAGGATGCCTAATTGACTCTTAATCAAAATAAACTTCGGATACACAAAACTAATTATTTCTGACCATACTCGAGGATTTGATTAATTTTCTCCCCCCCAACTTAATCTACATTGTCCTCAATGGAGTAGGAAAGCAAAGAAAATAAAAAGAGAGAGTGCACCTGGGATAATTCTGCTTCGAAAGTTAAAGATAGCTTCATTGATTAATAGGCTCTTGTTCTAAATTTCTGCAGCTGCGGTAAAGTAAAAAAAAATATAAAATCGTTGGGTTGCCTCCCAACAAGCGCTAAGTTTTACGTCTTTAGCCAGACGTCAAGTTTATTGACATACTCTTCCATATAGAGCGGTCTTTTATTCTTAAAAAAAATGAAGATCAGTTAAAACAAAATAAAAAAAATTTGGGTTGCCTCCCAAAAAGTGCTAAGTTTAACGTCTTCAGCCAGACGCTAAAAAAGTGTCTATCATATTCCTACTCGAATCTTAACATGAGTGTCGATCCCTCTTTCAGAAATAATATGTCCTAATATAATTTTTTTTCGCACCATGAAATGGTTCTTTTCCAAACTTAGGACAAGATTTGTCTCCATACATCGTTTAAGAACTTTGAAAAGATTATGGAGATAATCCTCAAAGGTGGTTCCAAACACAGAAAAATCATCCATAAAAACTTCAAGATATTTGTCTACCATATCCGAAAAAATGACCAGTATGCACCGTTGAAATGTAGCGGGTGCATTGCAGAGCCCGAATGCCATATGTCTAAATGCAAATATTCCATAAGGGCATGTGAAGGTAGTTTTTTCTTGATCAGCAAGAAATACCGGGATCTGGTTATATCCCGAATATCCATCGAGAAAATAGAAGAAACTTTGTCCTGCTAGTCGTTCTAAAATTTGGTCAATAAAAGGCAAAGGAAAATGATCTTTCCTAGTAACGGCATTCAGCTTTCGGTAATCCATACATACTCGCCAACCAGTTGTTGCACAAGTAGAAATTAATTCACCCTCATCATTCTCTATTACGATAATACCTGACTTCTTAGGTACTACTTGGGTTGGACTAACCCACTGGCTATCTGAAATTGGGTAGATAATTCCAGCATCTAGCCATTTCACTACTTCTTTTTTCACGACTTTCCGCATATTCGGATTCAATCTTCGTTGCATGTCCCTATGTGGTTTTGCCTCAACCTCGCAGTGAATATGATGCATGCAAACAGAAGGATCTATACCCTTCAAATCGACAATTGACCACCCTATAGCCTCTTTATGCTTTTTGAGTACCCCGACAAGTTTGTCTTCCTGGTCATTGGTTAGGTCAGACGTAATGATCATTGGAAAGGTACATTGGATCCAAAAAATGAATATTTCAATGTGGTAGGAAGAGGCTTTAGCTCTAGAGTAGATGGTGCTTCTAAGGATGGTACCAGAGGGCTTGATTGAATTGGTAATTGCTCGTACTTTACAATCCAAGGGGGATTGGTGCTAAAATTGAGAGGTTCTAGCAAAGCATGTATTTCTTCAGTGTATCCATCAATATCAAAATTATCCATTTCAAAATGTGTTAGGCATGCCTGTAAAGGATCTGAGTTGAGCAAGGCAGGAGCTTTATCTTCTATAACTTCCTCTAACAAGTTGATCTCATTATGGTCGTACACAGGTGGTCCCAAAGATGCATTGAAAATATTCAACCTTAGCTTCTTATTTCCGAAAGTTACATCCATAACTCTAGTCTTACAATTTATACAAGCATTAGCAGTTGCTAAGAAGGGTCTACCTAGGATGATTGGTATTTGGTTGGGGTTGCTACCAGATTCCATATCCAGCACAAGAAAGTCAACAGGAAAGTAAAATTCATCTACTTTCACCAATACGTCTTTCAGCATTCCACGGGGTACCTTAATAGATCGGTCTGCTAGTTGTAAGGTCACTGTCGTGGGTTTTAACTCTCCAAATCCAAATAGGTGATATACAGAGCTCGGGAGAAGGTTGACACTTGCATCCAAATCTAATAATGCCTTCTTAATTGTGAGGTTCCCTATGACACAAGAAATAATTGGGGTACCTAGATCTTTCAATTTGGATGGGGTAATTTGCTAAAAAACTGAGCTGGCCTGCTCAGTTAGGGGACTTTTCTTGGTATTTGTGCCTTTGATTTTCGTTTCTATATACACAGGTCCTTTAGAAATTTGGCATAGGTCAGAACTTGCTTAATGGCATCGAGAAGAGGTAAGTTTATCTGGACCTGTTTAAACAGTTCCAATATTTCATTCATTTTTATATCCTTCTTATCAAGAGGCAGAGAGGATTCTAAAGCACTGGGAAATTAAGCTTTAGGTGCAGGTGATGGGTTAACAGGTTCTTTTCTCTCTTTAGATTTCTTTTCTGTTGTAGCTGAAATTGGTTGCTCTTGTTGTTGGATTACTTTAGGTTGATTTAAGATTTTTTTGCTTCTAAGGGTCATGATCGATTTGGCATGTTCGGAAAAAGTTTCAAGACCAATGGAGCTTTCAGCCATGTACTGACCTTTTGGATTATTAATAGGCTGACTAGGTAATTTGCCTTCTTCCCTCCTACTGAAAGCTGTTGCTAGCTGACCTATCTGGGTCTCTAGCTTTGCTATTGATTGCGTATGGGAGTGAAGGAGTTGGATATTCATTTCTAGTCCTTTAAGTGCTTGTAGTACCTTTTCTTCGAAAGTCGAGCTATGAGTACTCGAAGGTGGGTTGAGGAGGGTTCTGGTATTGTGGTTGGGATGGATGCCTAAAAGTTACATCCGGATAACCTGATCTTTGTTGCACCGGAGGAACCACTGGTTGTGATTTTCATGAGAAATTCGGATGGTTTCTCCATCCCGGATTGTACGTACTAGAATAGGGGTTGTTCCTTGGTCTATAAGTAGTTTGGGCTTGATGGACTTGTTCTTGTACATGTTCAGAAAACTGTGGTGCAACCGGACAATCATTCACACAATGAGTGGGGCTCGAACACAATGCACATATATCTTGTATCTGACAGGATGGAGAAGGTGACTATCCTATACTTAATAATCGATCTAACTTTTGGGACAATTCATCTACCTTATGATGGATATCTATGACATTTTCTACTTCATATATTCCACCTCTCTTTGAGTTTAACATGGGTTTATCTCTAATAAAGGCAGACATATGATGTAATAAATTTTCACTTAAAATTTCAAACAGTTGCCATGCCTCATCCTCACTTTTCAGCATGAATATCCCACCGCATGATGCATCGACCATTTGTCGATGTCTTTCAGATAGCCCATCATAAAAATATTAGATTAACTGCCACTTGGATACAGCATGATGGGGATATTTTCTAATAAGGTCCTTTAATCTCTCCTATGTTTCATGAAGAAGTTCACCCTCTAATTGGAAAAAACTGGTGATAGCTTTTCTAATTTGATTTATTTTTTCAATTGGAAAGTATTTCTTGAGAAATTCTCTCTGAAGATGATCCCAAGTTGAAATGGTTATAGAGTCTAAGGAGTTTAACCAATGCTTGGCTTTGTCCTTAAGTAAGAAAGGGAACAGTTTCAACCTAAGGGCATCATCAGAGAAGTTTTGGATTTTTACTGTGGAACAAATTTCAAGAAATTCATCCAAGTGTTTGTATGGGTCCTCGTTACTAAGTCCATAGAATGATGGCAACATTTGAATAATGCTAGACTTAATCTCATATTGGATAACTTCTACTGGAGGTGCTTGAATGCATGGAGAGTAGGTATACGAGGATGGAGTGAAATATTCTCTCAATGAGCGTGGAGGATTAGCCTCACCAGGTGCAGCCATGTTTCTAACTCGGATAGTCCTAAGAGTCTTTTCTAATTCTTCATCTAATGGTTGCAAGTCAGGTTTTAGTGATCGTCGACCTAACATGCAACTAAAAGGTCTATGTAGGACTATCCTAGTCTGTTAGGGATTTTTTTTTTTTAAGAGGAGAGGAGAAGAGAGAAAAGAGTTCTAAAGAAGAGATCCTAAGAAGTCCTAAAACTAATAGAAGAATTAGTTGTGGTTAGATTTTAATTACAATCAAGTTAGCACGCAGTGGACTCTCTATCCTAAAGTTACCCTAGTTCTAGACAGCTCCTAACTGTTGTTAGCCTTCAAGCCCTCCAAGTCGGAGCTTGACCAACCAACTGGCCAGGTAAGTGTAAGGTTGGTAGGAGTCCCCCCGTTGCTTTCCTTAGACACCAATTAAATTGGCCAGGTCAGCGAACGGAACCAATTAAAAATCACCTTCCTTCGGGCCCAGTCGTCCCACAAACCACTTGCCTAGACACCAGCTAGCTGACCAAGTCTAACCCAGTTCAACTCTCAGGGTCACTTGTCCTAATGAGCTCGAAATCTTTAGGGGTTAACGTCTAATTAATTTTAGATTAAGGTCTAAGTTATGCAAATGTAAGAGAGTGATTTGTGGGTCAAGAAAGGGTGATCAAATCCCCACCTTATCTTAGTTAATGGGTTGCGCCCTTAAAGTTAATTATGGAGATACAATGCAAAGAAACAAGGTGTCCAATCAAGTTAAAAATTTTTATATTTGAGGTTATGCTATTTTAGTTAAGTGTTATGAAATGTCAGTAACTTTTTTTTTAATTCAACTGTGCCAAGATCCCCGGCAACGGCGCCAAAATTTGATGCGTAGTCGTTGATAGCACTAAAAATAACTCTACTCACTATGTAGGTATGATGAGTCGAGATCGTATCCTCAGGGACCTTGCGTTAAGTTGAGATTACAAAATAAAAGAAAGAAGCGTTGTTTTGATTTAGAAAATAAATTATTTTAAAATTGATGTAATTAGAAAATAAAGAGCTCGAGAGTTTTGAATTAATTTTGCACTAGAGTTGTATCTCTTTTTTAATTAAATAGATGTGATTAATCTTAGGAAAAATACCTTTCTTTTCTCGGCACATCCCGTATCCGTAGATCACGGTATGTCTCCGAAAAGTACTAGGTAAACAACTCTTCTTTCCTCGGCATGCCCCGTACCCATAGATCACGGCGCGTCTTTGGAAAGTAAAAGTTGTTCCTAATATTAATCTATCAGGAAAGTATAAATAAAAGCATATGAAAGAGAGCAAATAAAGAACTCATGACGATTTAAATAAAAAGCATAATCTTTATTGCATATAAAGAAATACAAGAAAGTTTAGAATAATAAACCCATCTCTATGTCGTTACAAAATTTCTTCTCCACTCCCGAGACTGCTAGCCTAGCTGCTCATGAAGTAGTCCCTTTCTATTCCTCTATGCAAGGCTCTAGAAGAATTTCTGGGTTCTTCCTCCAATGGGAGTACAAAAGCCTTTTTATAGGTATTAGGAGGGAGGAGTTTTACATGGTTTTCCGATGTGGGACTAAAGAAAATACTAAGGACTAAAAAATGGATGGATGAGATGGAAAGATCATAAGCAGATAAAGAAAATATAAATTTTTTCTCTTAAAATATTTTCAAATATATATATTTTTTCCATCCATCTGTTCGTCTGTCCCCACGAACCCCGCGCGCCCGCTTGCCTGCCGTGCCGCGCCCGCCTCGCGCCCGCGTCCATGCCGCGTGAACCATACGTGAACACTCCCTTCTTTTTTTTTTTTATTCCAAAAAGAAACTTTGGTTTCTTTACAACGACGCTTATATTCTTTTTAGATTTCTTGCATAGTATCTTCATTTTCTATAATACCGTATGCATCTTTCTTTTATTTAAATTTTATTTTAAGTCCAATTTTCTTCAAACTTGAGTCTTTTTGATCTGCAAATCGGACTCTTTATATTGGCGATCATCTTTCCTGTAAAACATAAAAAGAAGCATCAAATTTTTTAGAAATAAAATATATTAAATATGATTTTCTGTTTTAAATGACTTAAATTAAGTGTTTATCAATGGGTCAGCCCATCATGGGCGCCCCATATTCTAACATTCATCATTGTGATCTGTCAAAGAAATTTGTTCCAGGTTTCTCTTTTGTCTTCTAAAATCTTGTGTTAGTCTGCTTTGGAATTGAACGCCGAAAAATTTCAAGTTTTGTTGCTCGGTAATGCCTCTGGCTATCGAAGAGCTCTGACTGAGTGTTACCATGCACAGCTATGGAAAGAGGTCTTTTAATGAATGATCTTGTATCCAACTATCTAACCAAAATGAGATGCTTCATCTGTTGCAAATCTTGAATTTTGTTAATCTGGAATGTGTCGTCAATGGCACATAATCCTTTCCAGAACATCGAGGATCGTTTGTGTGTCCGTTTTAGGCCCCAGTAATGGTGGGATCTGAAAGTAAATGGAATTGACTAGTTTGCACCATGGTCTCTCAGGTTCGGCATGAAGCTTCCACCATCATTTACACAGCAAGGTTCTACTGAAGACTCTGATATTAATCACTCCTAATCCACCATATTTTTGGGGCCTGCAGATGTTAGACCATTTCATCAGGCAATGCCCCAGTGAACATTTATCCTCCCTCTCCAAATGAAGGACCTTAGAACTTTGTCAATTTTTTGTATAACTAATTAGGGAAGTAAGAAGGTACTCATCCAGCATACTGGTATTGCCATGATGACTGCACTGGTTAGAACTAACTTGCCGGTAACATCAGAACTTGTCTTTCCATCCTACCAATTTCTTTTGAATTTTCTCTAGTAGCGGGTTCAAATCGCTTTCCTTTAGCTTAGGAGTGCTTTACCTAAATAATTAAAAAAAAATTATTCATAAAAATAATTTAATTTTTAATTTATTTATCAAAATAATATAAATTCTATAAAATGTCATTCAAAATAGCATTTTATGTTGTCTGTCTCACCACCTTTTTTCCACATGGACGATGAAAAGAAAAAAATAAACTCGCCATTTGAAATAACTTTTTTGAAAACACCATTTGAAATGGCATTTTCAAAAATACCATTTCAAGTGACGAGTTTAATTATTAATTCTTCAAAAAAAAAAATGAGAAAAAAATAAAAAAATAAAAATTATAATTTTGATTCAAATAAAAATCATCATTTCAAATTAGTATCTCCATTTCAAATTATCTTTCTTAAAAAATATCTGACAAAAATTAATATAAAAAAATAAAAAATATCATAAAAATTTGAAAAAAATAAAATTATAATTTTAAAATTTAAGAAAATAAAAATTTTAGTTTTAATTCAAATAAAAATCATCATTTCAAATTACAATCTCCTTTTCAAATTATTTTTTTTAAAAAAATACCATAAAAGAAGAAAAAAATGAGAAAAAAATAAAAGTTATAATTTTAAATTTTTAAAAATAAAAATTTTAATTTTAATTCAAATAAAAAATATCATTTCAAATTATTTTTCTCATTTAAAATTATTTTTTTTAAAAAAAATATCTCAAAAAAATATCTTAAAAAATTAGAAAAATAAAAAATATCATTAAAAAAGAAAAAATGAGAAAAAATGAAAAAAAATATAATTTTTATTTTAAAAAATTAAAAATTTTAATTTTAATTCAAATAAAAAATATCATTTCAAATTACTTTCTCCATTTAAAATTAATTTTTTTAAAAAATATTCCAAACAAAGGAAAAAAATACCTAAAAAGTGCCAAAAAGGGTAAAAATGAGAGAAAATTAAAATTATATTTTAAATTATAAAAAAATTAAAATTTTAATTTGAATTCCAAAAAAATAAAAAAAATAAAAAATACCATAAAAAAGTGAAAAAAGGGGAAAAAATAAAAAATATAATTATAAAATAAAAAAATAAAAATTTTAATTTTAATTAAAATAAAAATTATCATTTTAAATTACTATTCCCATTTTAAATTAATTTTTTTATTAAAAAATCACATAAAAATAATTTAAAAAAAATAAAAATATTATAAAAAAATAAAAAAAATAAAAAATTGAAATAAAAATGCCAAAGGGAATGGCGTTTTTGAAAACGCCATTTCTTTTGGCATTTTTGTAGCTTAAGACCCAAAAAAAAAGAAAAATCCTCCCTCTTCTCCCTCTTCTCCAGCGTCTCCCTCTTCTCCGCGTCTTCCTTCTCCTCCCCGGTGGCACGACGGCGAGCTCTCGACGACGGTGAGCTACCTCTTCTCTCTTTCCTCTTCCTCTCTCTCTCCCTCTTTTTTCTTAGCCTGCCGGCGACAGACGGCCGACGGCAGGCCCGCACACCCCCCATGTGGTTGGTCCGTCGGTGGGCCGGTAGCGGCCGCCCCGCCCCTCCCCTTCCCTTGGCCGGCCGCCCTCTCTCTTTCCTCTTCCTCTCTCTCTCCCTCTTCCTTCTCTCTTCCTCTCTCTCTCTCTCCCTCTTTTTCCTTGGCTCGCTAGCGACAGCCGGCCGGCGGTGGGCTCGCACGCTCCCCCATTTCGTTGGTCCGCCAGTGGGCAGGCGGTGGCCGCCCCGCCCCTCCCCTTCCCTTGGCCGGCCACCCGCCCCTTCCCTTCCGTGGCGGCCCCCCGGTAGAGGGCCCCGTGGCCAGCCCCCGGCAGCGGGCCCCCGACGACGGGCCCCCAGCGGCCCCACGACGGCGGTCCTGTGGTGTCCTTCTATTTCGATCTTTTTATTTTTTATTTTTATCTCATTATTTTTTATTTTTTATTTTTATCTCTATATTCGGATTTGTTTTAAAATTTGATTCGATCCTAATTTAAAAATTTTAAAATATATTGTATTTTATGAAACCATAGATCTGTCAATTGATCAATGTAGGATATTCTACGATATCCGTATAAAATATATATTTGATTATATATTTTTATATGAGTATCGTAAAATATATACATTGGTCAATTGATTGTTCAGTTTGGATAGTTTGAAAATTATATTTAATTCTATAGGTAATTATATTATTCGAACAATATACAGAGGGTTCGAGAGAAATTTTAGACAGTATTTTTCTTTAGTTCTCCTCACATATTTTCAGTCGTGTGGGGAGAACTAAAAAAAAATACTGTCGAAATTTCTTTCGATCCCTGTTGCGTATCGTTTGATTAATGTAATTAACTTATAGAATTAATACAATTTTCGAATGAGATAGGATCTATCCGTACCTATTTGTTGATGATATGATGTATTTATCATGTAAATCTTTTAAAATGATAAAATAATTAGTAATACTAAATTTTTTTATTTTGATTTTTTTATTGATTTCTCTGAGAAAATGGCCAGTACTCGAGTTTGTATATTATTATATTATGATGGTGTTGGTGCAAAAATCCGCTTGCGTCGGAGAAACTGGAGTCGAGTGAGTCGCGGTCACCGTCGGGACCTGCAAAGGAAGTCTAAACCGGAGGTGGGGTTGCTCCGGCAAGACTCTCCGATGCTCAAGTCAGTTCTCTGCCTCAACAAGAATGGAGTGCTCGAACGAAAATTTTAGCAGAGTTTTCGGATAGAAAATAGAGCTTAGAGAATAACATATCTGGGGTCTTCTTTTATAGATGGGGGGAGCAGCGGATTGATAGCGACTGTTTATGATCGCCTCGTAATGGGCCGTACGGGGCCAGGAGGAATTTATCATGAAGAGTAATGGGGTGGAGTCATGGTTGCCACCATGGCTCACCATGTGGAATCAGTTGCGGTGAGTGGAGCGGCGTCCGTTGTCGCGACTCGTCAGGGAGTGGTCGAACCGCACAGGATCCACCGTAGGGAGTGGAGCAGAATCATGGCCGTTACTACGGCCTGCCAGGGAGTAATGGAGCCACGTAGGATCCACCGCAGGGAGTAGAGCAGAGTCGTGGCCGTTACTACGGCCTGCCAGGGGGTCCAGACTTGTCGGCTGAAGTTCGGTTGGAGTCTGTAGCTGGAGTCGGAAGTGAAGTCTGGCTCCTGTAGGAGCTCGGACGAGGTCTTCCTGCAGTCAAAGTTGGGGACGAAGTCCGGCTCTCGTAGGAGTTCGGATGAAGTTTGTCCGTAGCCAGGGTTGGAGACGGAATCCGGCTCTTGTAGGAGTCCGGACGAAACTTACCATCGTTCGAGGTCGAGGACGAAGTCCGGCTCCTGTAGGAGTCTGGACGGAGTCTTCATTCGATCAAAATCGAGGGCGAAGTCCGGCTCCCGTAGGAGTCCGGACGAAGCTTACCAGCAGTCGAGGTCGAGGACGGAGCCCGGCTCCCGTGGGAGTCCGGGCGAAGCCTTCCAGCAGTTGAGGTTGGGGACAAAGTCCGGCTCCCGTAGGAGTCTGGACGAAGTCTGCCTGTAGCTGGAGTCAGAGATGAGATCTGGCTCCCGTAGGAGTCCGGACGAAGTTTGTCTGCAGTCGAAGTAGAAGACGGAGTCCGGCTCCCGTAGGAGTCCGGACGAAGCTCACCAGTAGTCGAGGTTGCCCGTAGGTGACCGAATGAAGTCTGCCTGTAGCTGGAGTCGGAGACGAGATCTGGCTCCCGTAGGAGTCCGGACAAAGTTTGTCTGCAGTATCCCCGAGGGATCACTCCGAACACAACTTCGGTTGGAGGAGGTTTTACACCCAACAACAGTCTCCCTACTTTCGAGTTCGAGTTTCGATCGGAGGAAGTACAGAAGATTTTCACAGCCGAAGTCGTTTTCTTGAATTCTGCCCACGACCGCTCTCGAAAATCTTGGCATTTAATGCGCGCATGCTGGAGCCTTTTTCCGATTAGGGCGACCCGAAAAGTCTTTTCAGAATTCCCACTAGGACGTGATCCTAAGCATCATGCCATAAAAATCCCCGAACGGTCAACCCTATGCCGCGATGAGTGGGACACATGGTGGGTACTGGTTGGCCTAGGGACATCTGCCACCATAACTGCACCAGACTCCGTTGCCTATTTAAGCCCCCGCCTTTCCTCCAGGGGCTTCACTTCGCCTGTGGGTCCACGCCTTTCTTTCGCCTGAGAGCCTAGCCACTCAGCCACTCCATCGGTGCCCCTTCCGACTCTGAGGTCCTTTGTGCCGGTCCTTGCCATCTCCACCGGCTCTCCGTCATCTTCGATCCCCCGAGTCTCTCCGAGGGGTTCTCCCGCGGGGCCTCCGCCCCGGAGACCAACCTCAAGAGGATGCCATGGATTGGGAAGAGGCGAGGAGGAGAATAGCAGTCTACGAGTTCTCCAGTTGTCAAACTGCCGCTGAGGGTTCCCGTCGCCTTAAAGGGAGCTCGAGGGAGAATTCCTTCAACAACAGGGGTTTAATAACGGAGACAATCGGTGAAGGCTTCCGCCTGAGAACTTCGGAGTAGCTGAATGGGGCAACACCGGTAAAGGGGCAGAGCTGTCGTCACAAGCCGTGGCGGGATCCTTGATGTCGTCGAGGCCGAGGGACCAGAAGCGGTCGACGCCGATGGTGGGGCTGTAGAACTTGTTGCGGGGACGATGGAAGTAGCGCATGCCGACCTTGCCGGAACACCTAGGACGGTGGTTGTCGCGGAGCACACGGTGGTGGCGCATATCTCCGGCGCCATTGCTGCCTCCGGGGTAACCCTGGTTCTTCTTGAAACAGGTCGTCGTCGCCGCTGCCGTTGCCTTTGCTGCTCCCTGAATTCTATCCCATCCTTTTCCCCCTAGGGCTGGGATTTTGGAGATGGAGCGAATGAGGCAGGGGGCGAGAGCCGAGAGGCTTATCACACGTACTGAAAAATGCTGTTGGGAAGGACAGAACCAGGAAGAGAAGTCTACAGCTTGAAGTGGCCTCCGGTGTATCCCTTTCGAGTTTTGTAATAATATTTTTTTTTTTGGCCCTCCGGGTCTTGTAACGTACATCTTGTTAATCGAAGAATGAGAAGGAGATTTTGTTACTTCGTCTGCACTTTGCGTCGAACTGTTGTCTGTCGAATTTCTTTCCTTTACCATTGTTATTGTTGTATTCCCTTCTCTCTATTTCTCTTCTTTTTCCCTTTTCCTTTTCTCTCTTTTTTTTTTTTTTGACGTCGTCCGTAGGTTACCGGTAGTTGTCACGCCGGCTCGCCTTTCAGTTATCCTTCTCCTTCAACCTTAATGGCTCTATAATGTATATTGGATGAATAATATGAGAAGAAAAATTTCTGCTACCTCTTATACTCACGTGTTGAATATCGCTTGTCGAGCTTCTTTTCGGCCTTTGCATCGTTCGGAGGTACCCGATTGCCATCGTATCGACCCATCCTTTTCGTCCGTGACTGCAGATTTATCTGGGGCCGCTCGAGTTTGGTGCCCCCCACCAGGGCTCGGGTCGGAGGTCTGAGCTTTCGTCACCCTGAGGAAGTCGTCTCATCTCGGCTTGTGTTGAGAGCTTCCTTGAGAGCTGGGGTTCTTCATAAGAACCCCAATCCTTGCTAAGACGGGGTTCTCTGCATCTTTGATACTGTTTGTTTTCCATTCGTCACTAACGTAGTCCATCGCTTTCCTTTTTAACCCCTCCTCCCTTTTTCTTTTTCGAGTGAAATTTTTCCTCCATTCTTAGTGGGGCTACGGGAGTCCGGCTCCCGTAGGGAAGTCGGGCGAAGTCCGGCTCCCGTGGGAGTCCGGACGGAGTTTACCTACAATTGAAGTCAGGGGCGAAATCTGGCTCCCAGACGGAGCTTACCAGCGATCGAAGTCGGGGATGAGGTTCCGGCTCCCGTAAGAGTCCGGACGGAGTCTTCTTTCGATCAAAGTCAAAGGCGAAGTCCGGCTCCGTAGGAGTCCGGACGGGGTTTCCTGCAGCCGAAGTTGGAGACAGAGTCCGGCTCCCATAGGAGTCTGGACGAAGCTTGTCTGCAGTTGAAGTCGGAGATGGAGTCTGGCTCCCGTGGGAGTCCGGATGGAGCTTACCGACGGTCGAAGTCGGAGATGAAGTCTGGCTCTCGTAGGAGTCCGGACGAAGTCTTATTGCGAAGGGGCCGCTGGGGAAGGTCTCCCTTTTTCTCTTCTGGTCTTGAATGACCAGACCTTAATTGATGTCGGGGCGAGGTTCTTTTTCTATTTCTGTCGTAACAGGTTTCAGCTCTGGTTAGGATGAGGTCCTCCTCTTGTCTCTAACGCGGCTGTAGGGGCACATATGGGCGTTGCTGGGCCCTTCCCCCTTCGGTCTAAAGAGAATCGGGCCTTCGACTTTGCTTGAGTTAGGGCGAGATTCTCCTCCTGTCCCTAACAGGCTGTGGGGGCGCATATGGGCGTTGCAGGGCCTCTCTCCCCATCCGGTCTAAAGAGAACCGGGCCTTCGACTTTGCTCAAGTTAGGACGAGGTTCTCCTCCTGTCCCTAACAGGGCTGTGGGGGCGCATATGGGCGTTGCAGGGCCTCTCCCCCCATCCGGTCTAAAGAGAACCGGGCCTTCGATTTTGCTCAAGTTAGGGCGAGGTTCTCCTCCTGTCCCTAACAAGGCTGTGGGGGGCATATGGGCATTGCAGGGCCTCTCCTCCCATCCGGTCTAAAGAGAACCGGGCCTTCGACTTTGCTCAAGTTAGGGCGAGGTTCTCCTCCTGTCCCTAACAGGGATGTGGGGGCGCATATGGGCGTTGCAGGGCCTCTCCCCCATCCGATCTAAAGAGAACCGGCCTTCGACTTTGCTCGAGTTAGGGCGAGGTTCTCCTCCTATCCCTAACAGGGCTGTGGGGGCGCATATGGGTGTTGCAGGGCTTCTCCCCCCATCCGGTCTAAAGAGAACCGGGCCTTCGACTTTGTCGAGATGAAGTTCCTTCCTGCTTCGGATACAGTTTGTTTTGACTGCCCTGTCGATATAAGATAGTGCCAAGAGGGGAGACATGTAGATATGCAACTTTTATTTAAAATAAAGTTATCGGTAATACATCCGTAAGTTTTTCGAGCTCCATGGTCACGGGAGGTCTGCTCCTCCGAGCTCCTTGAGATAATAAGTTTCGGATCGGACTACTTCTTTGACCTCATACGGGCCTTCCCAGTTTGGGGCGAGCTTCCCTCGATCCTGAGGTTGCGAGACAGCGGCTCGTCGAAGCACTAGATCTCCTGCTCTAAAAACTTTGTTCTTGACCTGGGAGTTGTAATAGCAGGTGACTTTCTGTCTGTAGACTACCATTCGAACTTGAGCTACCTCCCACCTTTCTTCCAGCAAGTCGAGGTTGGCTTTAAGACCTTGCGAATTTTGATGTTCGTCGAATATCACGACTCGTGCCGACGGAAGTTTAAGCTCAATTGAGATGACGGTCTCCGTTCCGACGGCTAAAGCAAAGGGGGTCTCCCCTGTGGGCAGTCTTTGGTAGTTCGATACGCCCACAACATATGATAAAGTTTGTCTGCCCAAGTTTCCTTCGCCTTTTCAAGCCTTGTCTTGATCCCCTGCAGAAGGGTTCTGTTGGTCACCTCAGCTTCACCGTTCGCCTGAGGATGGGCTACTGATGTGAAGTTGTGGGAGATGTTTAGATCTTCACAGAATTCGACGAATCTTGCTCCCATGAATTGCCGCCCATTATCAGTGATTAGGGTCCTGGGCAGACCGAACTAGCATATGATTGACTTTCAGACGAAATCTTGCACTTTTGCTTCTGTGATTTTTGCTAGTGGTTCGGCTTCAACCCATTTGGTGAAGTAGTCGATCGCTACAAGGAGGAACTTCCTCTGCCCCGATGCCACGGGAAAGGGTCCAAGGATGTCCATCCCCCATTGTGCAAAAGGCCATGGGGCACTCAAGGGTGTAAGCTCGGTGGCGGGCTATCTCTGGATGTTGGCATATCTCTGCATCGATCACACTTTCTGACGTATTCAATCGAGTCATGATGCATCGTCGGCCAGTAATATCCTTGGCGGAGTAACTTGTGGGATAAAGATCTAGCCCCAAATGGTTTCCGCAGATTCCTTCATGCACCTCCCACAAGGCGAGTCAGCTTCCGAAGGCCGGAGATATTTCAAAAGGGGTAAAGAGTATGATCTCTTGTACAACTTGCCCTCATAAAGGATGTATCGGGAGGCTTGATTTCTAGCTTCCGAGCCTCTTTTGCATCCTGGGGGAGAACCCTGTCTCTGAGATAGGTTATAGTGGATCGATCCAGCTGGGCTCGTGGTCAATTTCCATCACGGGCCATGATTCTTCCGTACTCGGACACTTTAGAACTTCAAAGAGAACGCCCTTGGGCAATTCGGTCGGAGCCAGCATTGCCAGCTTGGAGAGAAGGTCGGCCCTGGTATTTTCCAACCTCGAAATCTGTCTGATGTTGAAGCTGCTGAAGGCGGGATGAGCTCCTTTACCTTTTCAAGGTATTTAGCCATGCTGTCCTCCCACGCTTCATAGTTTTCGTTGACTTGTCCAACTACTAGTTGAGAGTCGCTGTGGACCTGGAGCCGATCTATCCCCAGCTCTTTGGCGATCCTCAGTCCTGCGATCAGAGCTTCATATTCTGCTCCATTGTTTGTTGGGAGAACTCGAAGCGCAGAGCGTACTCCACGATGACTCCCTCTGGACTGATCAAGATCAGGCCCGCGCCTGCGCCTGACATATTGGAAGACCCGTCCACGTAGAGGGCCCAAAAGCAACCAGAGGGATCTGCCTCTTCTTTGGGGGAGTTCGGTCGGGACTTCAGGCCGTCAATTTCGCATTGTTCAGGTTCGGCCTCCTCTAGGATAGTACACTCCACTATGAAATCTGTCAATATCTGGGCCTTCACTGCTGGCCTGGGTCGATAGTTGATGTCAAATTCTATGAGCTCAATCGCCATTTTGCCATCCTCCCGGAGGCATCCGTCCGGTGCAGAATCGCCTTGATCGGTTGGTCGGTGAGCAGCGTTATGGTGTGCCCTTGAAAGTAGGGTCGGAGCCTCCGGGCTGCAATCAACAAGGCATAAGTCAGTTTTTCTAATTTGGTATACCTGATCTCGACGTCTCTCAACGCGCGACTGACGTAGTAGATCGGCCGTTGGACTTTTGCTTCTTCTTTGACAAGGACTGCCGCAAGGGCCATGGGAGAGACCGCCAGATATAAAAACAGTTCCTCCCCAGGCTCTGGCTTTGCCAACAGCGGGGGTGAGCCGAGGTAGCTCCTTGGCACTCAGGGGTCCAACAGAAGTTCTTCGGCTGCTTGAGAGTTTGGAAAAAGGGTAAGCACCGTTCGGCTGACCTCGCGACAAAGCGATTCAGGGCTGCACCCTCCCTGTAAGGCACTGAACCTCTTTTATCATCTTGGGGCGGTCATCTCCTGGATGGCACAAATTTTCTCTGGATTGGCCTCAATTCCGCACCCCGATACCATGAAGCCCAAGAACTTTCCTGAGGTCACTCCGAAAGCACATTTAGTCGGGTTCAGCTTTATTTTATATTTTCGGAGGGTGCTGAAGGTCTCTTCGAGATCGACGACGTGGTTCATGGAAGATTTATTTTTTACGAGCATGTCATCCACGTAGACCTCCATGTTGCGGCCGATCTGCTCCTTGAAGATTCTGTTCACCAACCGCAGGTAGGTTGCGCCTGCATTTTTGAGGCCGAAAGGCATGACCCTGTAACAGTAAAGGCCACGGTTAGTAATGAAAGCAGTCTTTTCGTCATCTTCCGGCGCCATCCTGATTTGATTATAGCCAGAGAATGCATCCATGAAGGTGAGGAGCTCATGGCCCGAGGTCGCATCCACCAGTTGATCAATTCTGGGCAGGGGGTAGCTGTCCTTGGGGCAGGCTTTATTCAGCTTTTTGAAGTCTATGCACATCCTCCACTTGCCGTTTGCTTTTTGACCAGGACAACGTTGGAGATCCAATCAGGATAATTGACTTTTCTAATGAATCCGGTCTTAAGGAGTTTGTCCACTTCCTCGGCTATCGCCTTCTGCCTCTCTGGTGCATAACCTCGAATTTTTTCTTTCGTCGGTCGATGCTTGGGATCAACGGCCAAGCGGTACTCCATGACTTCCGTGTTGATCCCCGACATGTCCAATGGAACCCAAGTGAAGACGTCCGCATTCTTTCGTAGAAAATTAATGAGATGCATCCGCACCTCTTCCCCCAGGTTGGAGCCGATCATCGCCACATGCTCCGCATTCCCGTCATTCAAAGGGATCAGTACCAGATCTTCAATTGGTTGCCCCTCTCTTCGGTGAGGTCGTCGCGAGCATCCAGCCCATCAACTGGACAGGGGTCGGATTGGTCGCTTCTTTGCAAGGCTATGTTGTAGCAGTGTCTGGCCAGGGCTTGGTCTTCTCGGACCTCTCCGATCCCCTGGTTGGTGGGAAATTTCAACTTCAAATGGTAGGTTGACATGACGGCTCGGAGAGCATTGAGGCCAGGTCGGCCGAGGATTGCGTTGTAGGCTAACGGCGCCTTCACCACCAGGAAATTCACCAGAGCCCTGGATTGTCTTGGATATCGACCTGCAGCTACAGTCAAAGTCACCATTCCCTCCATCGGGACAGTGTCGCCGGTAAACCCTACTAGAGGGGAGGTAATCGGCCTCAAATGGCCGTCTTCTTGAAAAGGCATCGTAGAACAAAACGTCGGCCGAACTTCCATTGTCGACAAGAATGCGACGGACATCGTAATTTGCTATATTCAAGAAAACTACAACCGCGTCGTTATGAGGGAATTGGACTCCCTGAGCATCTTCTTCGGTAAAGGTTATGGGCTCATCAATTTTTTGCCGCTTGGGAGGTACAGCCAGTACGTTGGTTGCTTCCTGCCGGGATCCTCCGAGATGGTGTTGGCGAAATCCATCGGAGGCCGATTGTCCGACCGCTCCCTGCTGGCCACCGCTGCTGGAGGATGCGGGGCTTGAAAAACTGGAGGCGAGGTCGGAGCCTGAGATCTGGCCACGGAGGCCATGGGTCGCTGTGTGGATGCTTCGCGAGAAGGCATCGGGTGAGGATCCAGTGGGGGGAAGGAGGAGTAGATGTCGGAGAAGATGACCAGAGGCGGTCCCGTTGAGCGCTCCTTTAAGAACAAGGTACTGCGAAGACACACGGCCCTTCCTCTAGCGCCAATCCTGTTGGTGCAAAAATTTGCTTGCATCGGAGAAGCTGGAGTCGAGTGAGTCGCGATCACCGTCGGGACCTGCAAAGGAAGTCTAAACCGGAGGTGGGGTTGCTCCGGCAAGACCCTCCGACGCTCAAGTCAGTTCTCTGCCTCAACAAGAATGGAGTGCTCGAACAGAAATTTTAGCAAAGTTTTCGGATAGAAAATAGAGCTTAGAGAATAATATATCTGGGGTCTTCTTTTATAGACGGGGGGAGCAGCGGATTGATAGCGACTGTTTATGATCGCCTCGTAGTGGGCCGTACGGGGTCAGAGGAATTTATCATGAAGAGTAATGGGGTGGAGTCATGGCTGCCACCATGGCTCGCCACGTGGAATCAGTTGCGAGGAGTGGAGCGGCGTCCGTTGTCGCGACTCGCTAGGGAGTGGTGGAACCGCACAGGATCCGCCGCAGGGAGTGGAGCAGAATCGTGGCCGTTACTACGGCCTGCCAGGGAGTAATGGAGCCGCGTAGGATCCACCGCAGGGAGTGGAGCAGAGTCGTGGCCGTTACTACGGCCTGCCAGGGGGTCCAGACTTGTCGGCTGAAGTTTGGTTGGAGTCTGTAGCTAGAGTCAGAAGCGAAGTCTGGCTCCTGTAGGAGCTCGGACGAGGTCTTCCTGCAGTCGAAGTTGGGGACGAAGTCTGGCTCCCGTAGGAGTTCGGACGAAGTTTGTCCATAGCCGGGGTTGGAGACGAAATCCGGCTCTTGTAGGAGTTCGGACGGAACTTACCATCGTTCGAGGTCGAGGACGAAGTCCGGCTCCCGTAGGAGTCCAGACGGAGTCTTCATTCGATCAAAGTCGAGGCGAAGTCCGGCTCCTGTAGGAGTCCGGATGAAGCTTACCAGCAGTCGAGGTCGAGGATGGAGCCCGATTCCCGTGGGAGTCAGGCGAAGCCTTCCAGCAGTTAAGGTTGGGGACGAATTTCGGCTCCCGTAGGAGTCCGGACGAAGTCTGCCTGTAGCTGGAGTCGGAGATGAGATCTGGCTCCCGTAGGAGTCCGGACGAAGTTTGTCTGCAGTCGAAGTAGAAGACGGAGTCCGACTCCCGTAGGAGTCCGACGAAGCTCACCAGCAGTCGAGGTTGCCCGTAGGTGACCGGACGAAGTCTGCCTGTAGCTGGAGTCGGAGACGAGATCTGGCTTCCGTAGGAGTCCGGACGAAGTTTGTCTGCAGTATCCCCGAGGGGTCACTCCGAACACAAACTTCGGCTGGGGGAGGTTTTACACCCAACAGATGGTATGATATAGAATGACGAAACTGATGTGCAATACAGTCACTCTGCAAATCGGATGATTAGAGTATCTTCATCATTATCACGTCAAGAATTATTGGATCATTTATACAGCAGTATTCCTATAGACAAAGAAAAATATGAAATAAAATTGAAATGAAAATCTCCTAATCTATCGGGATAGTTAATGCAGAGCAAGTATATCTTAGTTTCAATTGATGATGATGAAGATATCGAAGAAATACTGACGTTTCCTTTGAAATATTCAGAATGTCGATGTTTAGAATTATATATTGAAAAGAAAGATGTACCGAGCTTTGGATATTATAGTCGGCTTTTAACTCAAACAGATAATATTGTTGGGCCTTCCTCACCTTTCATAACTCCTATGGTACAAACTGATAGTGTTGAGGCCATATTTGTAGAACAATATTCTACCACTGTCGGTCCTAGTTGTCCAATTATTCAAAGTCTTATGGTGACTTCTCCTATGTCTTCTGTTATGGTAACTTCTCCTTTGCCAGAAGTAGTGGTAAGTGCGGGAGACGACACTCATATAGGGAGATGATCGGTGGAATAAATTCTGATAATCTAGGCTTTGAGTCAGATGAAAGCAGAGATGAAGACTATTGGATGGATGATGACAATAGCAGTAATAATGATGATGGTGAAGATGAGAATGATGATGAAGATGTTCAGCCTAATATTAATGTGGAAGAACCTCAACCTCGTTTGCTCGAACCCCCATAATTTTTTAATGATATAAATTTAGATGATGGTGGTTGTGTTAGTGCTGGTCGAAGATTGAACTCTGACTATTAATTTTGGGACTCCTCGATGACTAAATTTTTAAACATCTAATGTTTGAGAGTAAAGAATATGTAAGGAGAGCTATTGATCTTTATCACATTATGAAGCATCGGATATATAATGTAGTTCAGTTGCATTCGAAATTATGGTCCGTACGATGCGTATCATCAGATAACGTTCAAAATTGTAAATGGAGGCTTCGTGCTACATTGTTGAAAAAATATGAATATTTTTAAATTATAAAATATGAGGATCCTCACACTTGTTTGTTTACTGGATTAAGTCGAGACCACAAACATGTTAGTGGAAGGATGATTGGCACATTAGTCCGACATATTGTTGAGAAAGATCTCGGTGTTAAAGTTGAAGCTATTGTGACAACCGTTAATGATCAATTTCAATATATAGTGTCATACAGAAAAGCATGGTGTGGAAAGCAGAAGGCATTGGTTGATATTTATGGAGAATGAAAGCCGTCTTATGTTAAATTATCCTATTATATGGCTGCACTTCAACATGCAAATCTCGGTACAGTTGTTTCATAAAATTTTTTTCAAACTACGAATTTCAATATCCGAGTTTTAAATTATATTTTTTGGGCTTTCAAACCATCCATCTAGGGTTTTACGTACTACCGTCCTGTAATCAGCATTGATGGCACGTACTTGTATGAAAAGTTTAAAGGTAAGATATTAATTATAACAAGAATTGATGCTGAGAATGGGATATTTCATTAGCATATGCAATTGTGGATGAGGAGACGACTGCAAGTTGGAGTTGATTTCTTTTCCAGCTCAAAACACATATCGTCAAATATAGAAATAGAATATGCTTAATTTCTGACAGACATCCAGGTATATTAAATACCATCGCAGATGAATCTATTGGATGGAGTCCACCACATGCCTATCACCGATACTGCTTAAGACATATCTGCAGTAATTTTAACACTCATTTTAAAAATATACAGCTGAAAAGAGTAGTATGACAAGCAAGAAGCACTCATCAAGCTAAAAAGACATATCCAAAGATGAACTGAATTGTGTGTTTAAGTTGTATTGTGTGACAATATTGTGTTTAAAATATATTTCTCATAAAATGATGGCTATCATATTTTTTATATTTTAATACACTTGTGATAATATCATTATTTTAGATTTATTAGCATATTATGGCTTATGATCCATGGCATCTCGATCCTCGAGACAGTAGTATTCTTACATTACAGGAGTACCATCAATCACAAACTATTTTAGATGGCGGCGTAAGCATTCCAATCCTACTCTTACTATTTAAATTTTTTTTGAAAAGTCATATATGTTATCTAATTATTATATCTTATTACAGGAGTCCAGACACCTTCGTCTACGACGATCTGATGCTGACTTCTGGAGGACAGAGGACATCCCACATAGAGTGCTGGATTATTTACGATATCTTGAATTCTATGGAGTATATCGGATTGGTTATATACAGATGGACGTTGGCCTTATTACTGCTTTGCTTGAGAGATGGCGTCCAGAGACACACACGTTTCATCTTCCATTTGGTGAGACGACCATCACGTTACAGGATGTCACATCCTTACTGAACTACCAGTTGATGGCGATCTAGTTACCGGAGTTGATCCCATACTTACCATTCCGGAGTGGTAGGCTTGGTGCTTGCGATTGCTAGGGTTTGAGCCCGATGCTCAGTTTTTCGATCATTCACGACTTAGGATTGAGTGTTTGGATGATCGTTATCGATATTTTTATATTGAGGATGATGCACCAAAGGAGATGGTGCAACAGTATGTTAGGGATCAGGTGCTGCAATTGTTAGGTGGTGTCTGTTATCTGATACTTCATCGAATAAGATGAAGTTGATGTTTTTGCCATTATTAGAGGATTTAGACTTCACTCGTAGACTTAGTTGGGGCAGTGTAGTACTAGCTTGCCTGTACAGAGTTATGTGTCGGGGTTCTTATGCTGATCAGAGCAAGATTGATGGTTATCTTATATTATTACAGGTATGTGAATTAAAAATTTTTATTTTTAATATTCAATTATAGTTCACATTGGGTATATCATGTCTGATTTTTTTAAAATTTGCAGATTTGGATATGGGCGCGTATGCCGACTATCAGTCCATTACGACGACAGTTGCTCGAGATGCCATCAGAGCAGCATGATCCTGATGTTCCATTCAGACTAGACAGACTATTGGATATAGGTATAAAAATATTATTTTTTTTATTTGAAACTTACTATTTTAAATTTGATAAAATTTACTTAACATGAGTAGATTATGAAACAGATGGAACGTTGCATTCAATGTTCATCACATATCGACGAGAGTGGCACGGGTTTATAGGTGCCAGTTGAATACATTAGTTGATATATATAGACGGATAAATTTAATTTTTTTATAAATATCATTTTACAGTATTAATAATCTATTAAAATTTTAGCTTACTAATTTTTTTTATTTTAACTCTATCAATTTTTGTGGGAGCCATATACAGATGAGATATTGGCCATATTGCTACAGATGTATACAGTTGGACATGATATATGGACTGCTAGGGTGCCACTTATTTATTTTGATGTAGTGGAGTGGCATCTTTCTGATCATGTCATGCGGCAGTTTAGCCAGATTCAGAGCATCCCAGAGCAGTTTGATACCAACCAGAGACTTCATCGTATTGATTGATGAGGGAGAGCTCGTATTGACTGACGTATCAGACATGCAGAGTACATCACCATTTTGGGATGCACGTCGAGATTACATAGTTTATAGTGATTCTATTTTGAGAGGCCATGCATATACCGAGGACTACATGGCTTGATTTCTTAGCATTACAGTGCGAGTCATTGGACAGCCTCGGTATGCAGTTCCAGGGTATGAGGGTGAGAATTCTATTGTGTGTCTTTTGGTAAGACCACAAATTTATATTTTATATCAATATCTTTATTTTTAATAATTAAAATTAAAAAATATTTTATGTACTTCTGTTATATTTTTGTTTTATGTTTTACAATATTTACTAATTTTGTTTTTATTATGCAGACTGATTCTATGTCAGGTCTTATGTTCGACGCTCATCGTGCTTTATCTACGACTGATGAGGACAAGTGGATCTGCATACTGCGTGAGATAGAAAGAACAAGTTCGAAAACATTAGTGGCGATTGGTGTTGATCCAGATAGCTGTGCGCCTTGGTATGGAGCAGCCGATGTGCCACATATGAGATATACGCCTTCACCATATGTTTCACATATGCCATCACCACATATGCTGCAGATGTCATCACTTGATCCATAGATGGCAGGACCTTCTTCTTCCTACATGCAGCAGATGACATCACCGGGTACCAGTTGGCCACATGAGTATGATACTTTCTTTTCAGAGCCATCCGTATATCCAAATGAGGGGATTGAGGGTGTCACTCGGTCCGCAGATGCTCCGACAGCACAGCAGACCATTCCTGAGGGGATTGAGGAGGTTATTCCTGAGTAGCATGACTAGCAGACCTCTACTGCTGTAAGGGAGGAGCCATCACAGCAGATACAGGAGCAGAAGCGACCGTTGAGGACCTTCTTGAGAAGGTCCAAGCGACCACGGGCACCATGACGTCCTTGTGGGATTTAATATTTTTTAGATTTGTATTTAGTATTTTTGAGATTTTTATTGTACTATTCTTTTTACACTTGATATTTTTTATTTTATTTTATATCATTAATTATTATTTTTATCAAAGATTATTTTAATTTCAAGTGAACGGATGTTATGCTTTATGAACATAAATACATATTGTCTCATGTGTCTCAGAAGATTAGGAGAGAAAAAATTATGCTAAAAAGATTATAAAAATTATAACATAAATAATAATAATATATCAGATAATTTAATTATATTTTTTAAAATATTTAAAAATAAGCTAAATCAGATAAATCGGTAGGGCACGAATCGTTATATATAGTGCGGTATGGGCCGGTATAAGTCGGTAAGGCATCGGTATGATAGGATGCTTTTATCAACCACTCGATACGATATGGTTATCGTATTATACAAATATTATGATATAATTATATTGTTATATATTATATAATAATATATATATTATATTATATTAATATCTTATATTTTATAATAAAATATATATTATAATATTATTATATTTTAATATCTTATAATAATTTTTTATAATATTATAATATAACATTATATTATATTTTATAATATATTATATTAAAATATAGTATAGTAATTATGTTATATTTTAATATACTATATTAAAATATAATATAGTACATTATATTGTAATAACTAATATAAATATTGTTATATATTATATTATATTATTATTATGATATATTATATTATATATTACATATTATTTTTTATTTTTTTGAGTTATTTTTATGTAATTTTTTAATAAAAAATTAATTTAAAATGGGGATAGTAATTTGAAATGATAATTTTTATTTGAATTAAAGTTAAAATTTTTATTTTTTTAAATTTAAAATTATAAATTTTATTTTTTTCCTTTTTTTCACTTTTTTGTAGTATTTTTAATTTTTTTAATTTCTTTTTGAATTCAAATTAAAATTTTTATTTTTCCCATTTTTTCTCATTTTTTCTTTTTTTATGATATTTTTATTTTTTTAATTTTTTAAGATTTTTTTTGGGATATTTTTTTATAAAATTAATTTGAAATGATGATTTTTATTTGAATTAAAATTAAAATTAAATTTTTTTTAAATTTAAAATTATAATTTTTATTTTTTTCTCATTTTCTTATGGTATTTTTTATTTTTTTAATTTTTTAAGATATTTTTTAGGATATTTTTTAAAAAAATAATTTGAACTGGAGAAAGTAATTTAAAATGATATTTTTTATCTGAATTAAAATTAAAATTTTTATTTTTTTAAATTTAAAATTATATTTTTTATTTTTTTCTCATTTCTTTCTCAATTTTTCTTTTTTATGGTATTTTTTATTTTTTTTAATTTTTAAGATATTTTTTTGGGATATTTTTTAAAAAATTAATTTGAAATGTGAAAAATAATTTGAAATGATATTTTTTATTTGAATTAAAATTAAATTTTTTATTTTTTAAATTCAAAATTATAATTTTTATTTTTTTCTATTTTTTTCTTTTTTTATGGTATTTTTTAAAAAAATTAATTTGAAAAGGGGATTATAATTTGAAATGATGATTTTTATTTTAATTAAATTAAAATTTTTTATTTTCTTAAAATTTAAAATTATAATTTTTATTTTTTTTCAATTTTTTTTAATGGTATTTTTTATTTTTTTTACATCAATTTTTTTCAGATATTTTTTTAAAAAGATAATTTGAAATTGAGATACTAATTTGAAATGATGATTTTTATTTGAATCAAAATCATAATTTTTATTTTTTAAAAAATTTAAAATTATAATTTCTATTTATTTATTTTTTTTGGAGAATTAATAATTAAATTCGCCACTTGAAATGGTTTTTTTTCAAATGACATTTTCAAAAATACTATTTCAAATAATGATTTTAATTTTTTTTTTCCATCGTCCATGTAGAAAAAGTATGAAAAAGGGGTGGTGACGTGGACACTATAAAATGTCATTTTGAATGGTGTTTTATAGGATTTGCATTAATTTAATAGATAAGTTAAAAATTGTATTATTTTTGTAAATAATTTTTTTTAAAAATTATTTAGGTAAAGCACTCTTTAGCTTAGGGTAACGAGGTGGTAATCCTACGTAGGTGGTGGGAAAGTCAGCTGTTTTGCTTCCTTAAATATCAGCTGAACGTTTCTACATGGATTCCTCGATATCCAAACCTATCACCTATGATTTTTCAAAATTTATCTTGTGTCCCGTCATCAGCTTGATGGAGTAGAGTAGGAAATTGAGTGCCCTGATGTAGTTTAAGTTGGATTTGCAGAAGACTAGGGTGTCGTCAGGCTTTGAAATTGCCCTGTAACTTCCATCGGTCCAATGCCTGGATAAATTTGATTTCTTGCAGCTACTCTGAGCATTCTTTCAAGGGTACCAACAACCAAGAGAAAAAGTTGGGAGGAGAGGGTCTCCTTGTCTCAATCCATTTTTGAGTTTGAATGTAATTGAGTGCCCTGATGTAGTTTAAGTGGGATTTGCAGAAGACTAGGGTGTCGTCAGGCTTTGAAATTGCCCTGTAACTTCCATCGGTCCAATGCCTGGATAAATTTGATTTCTTGCAGCTACTCTGAGCATTCTTTCAAGGGTACCAACAACCAAGAGAAAAAGTTGGGAGGGAGAGGGTCTCCTTGTCTCAATCCATTTTTGAGTTTGAATGTCTTTGCCTTCGATCCGTTAACAAGGATTGAGGATTTGGTCATGGAAGCTAGTTCCATAATCCACGTACATCATCTAAATCCTAAAAGTAGATTGAGAAGGAAGGTCCAAAGTGCCTTTTCAAAATCAATCTTATAGACTAAACCGTTGTGTGATTCGTTGTTGCGGAAACTTATCATTTCCGTTGCCATGATGGAACACTCTGAAAAGTTCCTTCCCTTATTAAATGTTCATAGAGAAGGTGGGATTAAAGAGCTCGACCTGTTTGAGAGAACTTCTGAAATGACTTAGACTAATCCATTAATTAAGCTTATCGACCTGAAATCCTTAACCGAGTATTCAACAGATTTCTTCGGGATGAGAGTGATGAATGAATAATTCAGCCTTCCTATTTTCGCTGAGTGATCATACAAGGCCTGGAGTAGCTTGACAACATCCGGCTCTAAGGTGTTCCAGAAGCTCTCATAGAATGTAAATGGAAGTCCATCAGGTCCCGAGATTTGTCGGAGGCTAAACTGAAAACTGCATGTCTCATTTCCTTTGTTGAGAAAGGTTTCTCAAGCTCTGTGAGGTTGGATGGGCATTCAGCATATAGAATCTCCCAGTCCCCTTGAATGAGCCGTTCTTCATTTGCATGTAGAAGAGTTGAATAGTATTGGTAGAAAGCTTGTTTGATTTCCTGTGGTGCCATTATTTTGCGATATTTGTGAATTAATTCCAAAATTGAGTTCTTTCTTCACCGATTACTTGCCCACACATGAAAAAACTTAGTATTGTGATCCCCGTCTTGAAGCCATTTTGCCCGAGCTCTTTGTTTCCAAAGCATTTCTTCTTGCTTCAGGATAGTGTCAATTGTTGTTCATCATCTGCTTCCTGGGGAGTAAGCTTCCTTGATTCCTCTTATGCGTCGATGAGATCGATTCGAGCATGCGGCTCCTCTTTTCGAATGATTACATTTTCCACTTCTATTTTATTCAATTGTTTGAGTTTGGCTCTGAGAAAAAGTAGGTTCCTCACAAGATTGTCTAAAGCTTCGCTAGAGCTTGGTGCAGATGTGCACAATGATTTAATCTGATCCTCAAACCCTGGACAAGAGAACCACATATTTTCAAAACGAAAAGGCTTATTTCCGGCTGAGATGAAGGATGAGGGGGGTGTGGCCTGAAGTTGTTCGGACTTGCATTGAGAGAGTTGCAAGTGAGAATTTATTATGCCACTCTTAAGGAAACAAAACACCGATCCAACTTTGCCATTGTAGCACTTTCTCCGAAGTTAGACCATGTATATTGTCTTGTGGCGCGGTTAAGTTCCATAAGCGAGTTATGGTTAACAAAGTTATTACAGAGATTTGAGGTTGAAGCATTGCCAGTCCTTCCTCTCCGATTAGATGAAAATTGAGTTGCGTTAAAATCTCCCAGCAGAATCCAAGGTTCTTGAAACTCTTGTCGCTACTTGGAGAGTTCCATGAAGAACCTTCTTTTTTCTGATTGTTCTTGTGGTCCATAAATATTTATCACTATCAAACTCGGGCCCGTTCTTTTACAAGTAAACCTTGTGATGAGAGAGTAGCGACCGCGGTCCATTAGGTCGCCATCACATGCATTGGGATCCCAGCATGTTAACGGACCCCCTGCTGTGCCTGGCGCATCTTTTAACCATCCATTTGTTTAGTTTTATTCCACACATGGATTTTTGCAGTCTTTGTGTGATGTTCTCTTGTTCAGTCTCTTGAAGGCAGACAATCGTGCATTTAGATAGTAGCGTGGCATTTTGGCTTACCGGACCCCCTAGTATTCCAACAAAAGATTGACATGATTCCCATAAACAATGGAACGGAAGAAGGTTTTCCATTGAAGTAGTTCCAAAGAAGAGTACAGAAAACTTGATCAGTGACATCGAGGCAAAGAATTGTTCCAAGATACTATTAAATTTGTCAACATGGCTTCAATCCATTGGTTGGCAACTCTCTCAGAGCTTGCACTTGAGAGTTGGACTTGGAAAGATGGCATTCCCACTATTATTTTGTAAAAAGAAAAGATTCCCTAATTTTTAGCCCAAATATTTTAATCATCATTTGTAAAATGAGATCTAACCTGTTGATCTGTTTATCCAGATCGTTCCTTCATAACTTGGTTTTCCATTGTTCCATACTAAAAAAAATGGAAGTAATCTAGCCACAGTCTAGTTAAATTTATGAGCCCTTAGTTGACAAGAAAGTGTGATATGAACAAATTTTAACAGACTTACAGATGTTGGATGAAGTTTGCTGTTACAGGCTTTTAAAAGAAAGAAAAAGAAAAAAAATCTGGCATATCAAATAATAAGCAAATCAAACAATAGACTTACCAGTCACCTGGACAAATTAATGAAATTCAAAGCCTTCATTTTTTTTTTTCTTTTTTGGTTTTTTTGGTAGGGGTGTGGGGGGTAAAATGGGAGAAAGTCTCCATTAAAACTATTAGGAAAAGAGAAACCTAAACTATCAGCAACAGTCAAAGAACGAAAAAGCCTTTCATATTTATCTCATAAGAACTTAAAAGTGAAGTTAATTTAACTAAGTGCCAAAGATTGGAAAAAGTAAGTGCTAAACTTTATTTAACTCAATAAGTTATAAATTCAGAAGATAATTAGTGATAAAGAAGATAATTTGCCTCATGCTCTAGCAGGAGATGTGTGAATATGCTTGAGAGCTTGGAGGACATGCACTTAAAAATATGAGTCAAAGCAAAACCAAGAAATGAATATCTAAATCTTGATTTAGGTAATCTTGATGGTTCTGCTTTTGTTTTAGCCAAGAAGAAATTTAAATAAATATAAAAATTCCTAAAAACAAACAAGCAAAGAAATAAATTAGTAATCATACAAGAATTAGTAAAATGTGTATCAATCAGATGCCTTCATACATAAGAATTGAAGTTACAATTTTTAAAATACAAAAATGCAGAAAAAACAATTTTTAACAAATATTTAATGACAATGTGATACCTGACAATTGACTTGTTTTGAGTTTTATGCCCTAGGGTAGTCAAGGCTACCCAAACTGTTAGCTGCTTGGTTGAGGACCATATTCAGTAATCATGTGCTGAATATCATCTATTATGGACTACATGACATGTTTGGTGTTGCTTAAAAGAAGTCCTTTTGCAATTTCTTTTTTATTTTATTAAAAAAAACTCAAAAAAAAAAAATCAAGTTTTCGGTAACATAATTTGAGAGTTGCTTCTATGAGAAGCAGAAAGTGAAACTTGTTCTATGTGATTGCTCAATATCTTTCAAATATCGTAAGCCCATCCATAAGATATAGTCATGTGTTCTTAGCAAACATCAAATATATCAAAAAGTATGCTTTTGTTAAGAACTTACATGGATCTGCTTTTCAAAAATGACTTTTAAAAAGCAGAAGCAACACCAAATAAGTGTCCAGGAGGAATGTCTTTTTAAAGGATTCTTTCTTTTAATGCAAGTATCAACAGATAAATTAGATAGAACTTTACAGACCATTTGAATTTTGGAGCACATTGGGCCAACTGGAGGTTCTGATTGTCTGATTGTTAGTAGAAAAGCAAGCCGAAACACAAAAAATAAAAAGCAAGCATCTTAAAAATAAAATATCATTAAAAAATGAAGCACCACATGCATGAAAAGGTAAGAAAAAACATGAAATGCATGTCCCTATATTGGACCATATGATCACGTGAATAATGACCCATGCGAAATCTGATTGAAAAATGAGTGTTTTCAGCATGATAAGACACATTGCAGGTCGATAGCAACAGAGATATCTGCCATATCATATTAGCAAATACCCTTGGCTATTGGTGCAACTTTGCATGTTTTGAATGAACTCTATTGCATTTCCTTTAAAACCAAGTCTCTAGATGGATTAACTGGTACTTTGTTGAACAAAGACATGACAGACTAAACACTCCTATCGTTAATAAAAGACCAAATAATGGCCATGACAATCATATCAAAGAATCTACAGTGTGCAAAGGGTTCATAGTAGCCTTCAAACCTCACAAACGGTTTCCTTATTAGACAAGTTGTCTGAAGCAAGATCAATAGAACATTAGTATCGAGAACAAATGATTAAGTTATTGCATAGTATAACCCACCAAGGGGATATAAGCAATTCCAATAGAGAAAAAGGGAATACCGATTGAACCATTGAGTTAAGGACTGATTACTGATCTTGGCGAAATCTGTCTTGCACTCCATCAGAGAATGATTAGACTGTGGTGCAAGCTTCATTGTCCAATTGCAGAAGTTGCAAAAGATAATCTTTAGAAATATTAAAAGTTAAATCCTTTTTCCTTTTCCAATAGCTAGTTTGGTTGTTCATGGACCCAATAAACAATGTTAGAGGCAGTAAAATTTAATTCACAAATTGGTTGTTTTAAGGTGGTTTTATTATAGAGTGACCACTTCTGATAGGAAAAGTAGATTTTTTAACTACTAAGAAAGCATAGGTTCTCCAGATTAATATATCTTTACAGAACAGTTAGAGTATCTTCTTGACTAGCTGGCTATTTTATTATATTCATTCTTCATAACTTGGAAATTTTCAGAACATTCTTCAAGTTTCATGTTAAGCAATATATTAATGATAAAATGGATTGAAGAATAGCTACACCATGTGTTTTGTACAAACACATTTTGTGAGTGGGTGCAAAAATTCATGTATCATTTATTGCGTTGCTGACCTACAATATCCACATGATAGAATGTCGCAACAATATGACCTAACAGGAGATATATGAGCTAAGTTAACACATATGGAGGAGACAATGTGAAAAAATGAGGATAAAAAAGGTAAAGGTTGCAAATCAAAAAAAAAAAAAAAAAGCCTTTATTTCACGTTTCATTCCCTGCAGAATCACCATTATTAATTGTATGGACCAGGGAGGAAAATAATCTGGTTCCATACATCACAAAGTAATGACAATATATTCAGAAGAAACGATAAAAAAAAATGTAGCTTTCTTAACATATTTAATAGCATTGGGTTTGAATTTGGACCCACCCTCAATTGTCATTTGCTAAATCTTATTTTACATTTACAGGTTACATAATTGTACAACAAAAAGCATAAATAATGAGAGAGAAAGTGGCTTGGGCTACCTTGTATAAAATCTGGCAACCCATGGTGCAAGATCAGTCTTATCAGGTTCTCTTTTGTTTTTGGAGTAGTATTCAGACCAGTAGGAAGGTGATAGTTTATCCATGAATCCTTTATGATAGATGCAAAATGGCAACCAATTTTCACCACCATTCATCCTCCTTTTCCTTTCTCTAGGATAAGCCAAAGGAGCTTGGACATACCTACATGTTGAAAGATGAGTTTTATTTATTTTATATTCTAAAATCTGGCAACAAATTAAGGTGAATCAGTGATACCTAATACCATCAAGCACAGCATCCCAACAGAAGTGTGTATGGCCAAAGACATGACAAGCTGATCTGTTTCCATTTTTACCATGTATAAACCTCAATCTGACCTCCAGAAAGTCAGAGCCTATTATCTTCGGAAGGTTTGGGTAAAAAAGCATTCTTTTCTCTGGACATAAGTCTTGCCTGCATCAACCAATAATAAGCCTGAATTCTACAGATGTTTTGTGACAAAGGGAGCATGAAATGTTCAACATCAACATCAGACCAAATATGGATGCCGTATGAGATTCATTCTTATTTTCTGAGTGTTCTTTGTATGAAGAAAGTAATATGTAGTAATCTTCATGATCTCACATCACTCCACATTCACTGGTTGTAACTATTATGGTTCCTTTCTATGTCCTGTTAGTTCACATGTTGACTTGCCTTGTCACCAGCATTGTATGTCCATTACTTTGACTCATTCTCAGTGAAACCATGTATTCGACTCTTTCATGCCAATATAGCTTCAAGAATTCTCACCACCCATCTCTTGGACTTGGACTCAACAGCTTGGCCAATCACCATACAAATTTGCTGATTGCTTGTTATGCCACATTATCCATATACACCTTTTCCTGTGATGGGCCTCTTATTTATCATTTATGGCAAAGTCCAAGTTTATAGCCATCTTAACTGTAAGTATGAAGTTAGAGATACGTAGCATTGTGTACCATGTTAGTGTACGTACCTATTAAGGCCCTGTTTGGGATTATTATTGATGGTAGAGCTTTTGGAACTTTTGAAAAATAGAGCTTTCAAGAAGTAAAGCTTTTATAAAAAGCCGTTTGCTGTTTAATAACTATATTTCTAAAGTACTATGAAACTTTAATATATGTTTGGTAACCTAGCTGAGAAAGTTCTTTCAGTACGACAAAATAATAATAAAGGATATTACAAAGTATCGTAATATAAAGCATAATAAGTATAATATTAGATATTATAACATATTAAAATATTACTACATATTATTATAATAAATTTTTTGCATGTATACCCTCTTAAACATTCAAATTTGCATGAATATCCTTTCAAAATTAATATTTATATATATACCCTCATAAAATACTTGTTTTGCATGTATATCCTTTTTTTTTCTTGTTTTTTTGCATATGTACCGACATCATTTAATGTCGTTCAAAAATTAATGGTTTAAAATTTAAATAACTAAAATATCGTTATAAGTAGATGTGCAAAAAAAAATTATAAAGTTATATATATAAATTACAATTTTATGAGAGTATTCATGCAAATTTGAATATTTAGAAAGATATACATGCAAAAAATTCTAATTTAATTTTTATCTATTTCATCTAGATGGATTCAGACCCTCTTACTCTATAATGTAGTAACATATTACATAATATATTAACACGATGATGATATTATATAATATTTTATACATTAGAATATTATATTATATTTTATTTTTATGCAAGATGGGATGATTATGTCCATCTTATAATAATAAGATATACCTTATACACTTCATAAAGATATTTTCGTTTAAAATTTAAAATAAAATATAATAAGATTATAAATTTTTATTATTATATAATGCCCAAATCCACAACTATATCCATTTTATGCAAATGTACAAGCTATTCTTCTAATATTAGGTTTAGATACTTTTCTTAGAAGCATATTATTATACATTAGAGGAGACATGGATGGTTACGATATGTTTATTTTCTAGATAAAATAATTTGATCTATCATTTGATAAAAAGATTATTTTATCCATATAAATTAATAAATTAAGTAAATTTATTATTTTAGTTGTATATGTTAATTTTTCTCTATTAGAATAAGAAAAGAATTAACAAACCAAGAGAGGTGTATTTATGTTAATGGGTTTTTTACGCGTATACACTTTCAAATATTCAAATTTACGTGAATATCCTCTTAAAATTGCTATTTACATATATATCCTTATAAATTTTTTTTTTTGCACATCTATCCATAAGATATTTTAGTCATTTTAATTTTAAACCACTAATTTTTTACCATGTTAGATGATATAGGTACATATGCAAAAAAAGATATTTTATGAGGGTATACATGCAGATATCAATTTTGAAAAGATATTTATGCAAATTTAAATGTTTGGGAGGATATACATATAAAAAATCCTATTATAATATAATAAAATATAATATAGTATAATGTAATATTGTATATAATAGCATAATAATATAACATAATATGAAATGATCTAATATAATATAACATAGTAATGTATTATTACATAGTATAAGATTACTATAGTTTAACATAATGTAATATAATATTATTATAATATAATATAATATAATATTTATCTATCATAATTATATAATATAATATAACATAACTATTGTTCGTGGGTATTTTGGCCACTAGAAAATTTTCATTAAAGTTATAACAACTTCCCAACATCTGCCAGAAAACTTTTAGAGAGAAGCTATGAAGGACCTTTTTCGGCTTTCTAAGAAACTAGAAAGCACTTTTAGATTTTTTTTACCAAATACCACTATACCATCCAAAAATGCTTTTGGAGGGCTAGAAAGTGCTTTTTGATTCCCACCAAGCTTCACCAAATTGAGCCTTTTTTGTTTTCTAATGCATTTCCCTCCATATGTTTTTTGTTGTTGTATTTCAGCATGTCCGTGCATATGCTGGCAAACATGTGCACACGCATGAGATGAACATTCACACACACCTCGGAGAGAGAGTTGATATATGCTTGCAGTGGTAGTGTGGTCTTATGTTAGTTATGCACCATGAAAGGCTTGTTTCCAATCAAACATCTAAGCTTCATTTTTGACAGCCTAGATGACTCCATATACCTCTTCTATAGACAGTATATGCATAATGTAGAAATGTTTAAGATGTGTTTGTAATTATTCAGCATTAAATGGTCACTCTTCGCTCCATTTTTTAAATTGAAAGGCCCCTCACTGTAATTCAGAGTCTGAACTTAATAATTTTTTTGTTCTTTCTTCTTGCGGTCCATTCGAAGGTCATGTTCAGATGTAAACCTGGAAGTCCTCAAGGTGAACTTAGGTTCTAGTGCAAAGAACCGTGCCTATGCATATTGATATAAGCATTAAGGCAAGTCTAACAAAGAAGAAGGAAGGTGAAACAAGTGCGACACAGGCTTGAAGATAAGAAAATGCCCATTTATGTCCATCAGTTTAAAATGAGGTTGCTTGAAGGAATGGAGAGCTTTACGTCATCATCCAAAGACAATGTTGGTATGAAGCCTAATGAACAAAGGTTTTGAAAAGAAAAACACATTTCAAGGAACAAATAAAGGATGACAGGATGAAGCTTAGTATTTTATAGACTATAAAGCAAATAGGATGGAGGAGATTGCAGAATAAGGAGGAACATAGTTGATGACTCAGAGCACAATGGAATCCAGCAAACAGGATTTCATGGGATCCCTGAGAGAATTTGAGCAATGGTAATAGCTCTCAGCTCACTCAAAGACACAAAAGTTATATTTAGTCTTAGATTATCAAGGTCAGTTGTTAGAGAGTGTTCTGAAAGTCATATTCCCAAAACCTGGCATACCACATAATCTTTCATTTTTTATCTTTGAGAATAGGAAAGAGTCCCAACTGTCTATAATTACCTGAGTGAAATCTTGAAAATACACCACCCAAGCCTTGAACTCAGGACCACCAGGTTTTAAGCAAAGGGGTATGACCACTAAGGTAACATTCAGTTCATTGCACGCCACATATATCTCAAGGTGCCAATAGTCAGAGAAATTGTGGTGAGGTGGACAAGTGATTCAAGGTAATCTTCCAGTGGAAGAGATGGCAATCATGTAATTGGCAGATAATGCAGTTCTGTCGTGAAGGCTCAGATGGACAATTATAAAAATCTTTGGTAGAATCAAAAGAGGAAGATGCTCAACAAATTATAAATTGGGATTCCCTTTTGAGAATGTGGAATATCCAGCTGGAAAGAAGCTTAAGAGGATGAAATACACAAGCTAAAGGTTTTTGCAGACAGGTTTATGAGACTCATGCTTAACATTAGAAGGATAATACATTCCAGAAAAAACATTAGCAGCATGTTAGAGGAAGACAAAAGTCCTACTGAGTAGGCACTCTAACTATTATTGGAGCAGTAGCTGCAAGATGGTGAGAAAGGAAAAAAAAAATCAAACAATGTGAAAGAATGAAATCTAACAGCTGAGTTTATTGCTAAGAAAAGGTAAGATGCACCTTGCAAGCAAAACAAGTTACAAACAATACCTGATCAACTACATCCAAACAGCATTGCATGATTTCTTCCAATCATGCTTAATAATGAGACACTTTGCAGGATCTTGTCGGTGAACACATAAAAGAAATACCTTACAATTGAACTTTCTTTTAAGTCGTTTTGCATGGCATGATCAAGTCAATATAACATAAAATTGATTGAACTCGTTCCAAACACTTTAATTATTTGTGGTTCTCATCATATTCATTAGTTAGGTACTTCTGTTTCATATGATGGTACTCTCTGGCTTCATACCTAGTTTACCTACAATTTGACAATATGGCTATTTATCTTTCTGTAAACTATATTGAGTGATCTTTCATTAATCCAGAAATGTACGAAAAGATGCATGATCAACCTAGCAAATTTTGATTTTCTGAATCTAAAAGTCCAGCACCTATAATAGTTGAGAATTTACCTTGGAAGAAAGTGGGAGAATGTTATTATCTGACAATTGGTCTTATGGACTTCTTCGACTGCATTATTGTTCTTCTCATTCATCATATCAAAGTGATGAGCAAGAGCTACATCACCATTTGATAATTCCGGGGGCCATGTGCATGCATGAAAATCCTTGCAAGCCTAATCATATAATAAAATGTGAGAATTGTTATTATTTAAGAGATCATGATAATAAAGAAGTCTCAATCATCTCCAACATAAAGATCAGGAGTGGGACAATTTTAGGGTCATTTAAACGAGCATTGCATTTAGACAATTGCAGACTAGGTTGAATGGTCCGAACAAGGTTGGAAAATTTATAAGCCAACAATTTTGTATGTAATAATGTCAAATTATGCTATTAAAAGAACTCCAGTAGACCATGTAATGTTATCAGTGCTCATTCACTTTTCATCTACTAGAAGATTTTACAAGAGGTAATGGTAGATTCTCTGCATGGTTTTAACTGTATGACAACAACATATCATATTATTCTAATTTAGGAACTACCTCATATAGCAATTGCACCAATTAGTAAAGCACAAGGGAGGAATTCAGCACTAGAGAATTCATATGCAATAAGGAGGTAAAAAAATAGTTGCAAGCTTGTCTTAGGGAAAAAATGCCCAAGATGTGTCCTTTTGGTACAATTGAGACCTTGATTGCTGATAAATCTTAATGATATCAAATCAATACTAAAAACAGAAGCTGTTGAACTTGATCTACAACATCAAGAATCCAAAACAAAAATAAAATTTTGGTTTCTACCTACTAAAGCATCAAATAGCAAGGATTGCTGGCTCAGAATCGGATCCCATGCCAGCTGGCCAGCAGTACGAATCGGTACCGAACCATACTGGATCCGAAGCAACACAAAAAATAAGGGATGAACTGAGGAGGAAAAGAGAGAGAAAGAGAAACAGGGGAGGGAGGGAGAGGAGGAAAGGAAGGGAGGCCAGCGGTAGCCATTGGAGGGCTGTGGAGGCCGCTGGAGGGCTGCCAAGACCTCTTGGGCTCTGCAGTCCTCTGCAAGAGAAAATAAGAGTAGAAAGGGAGGAAGGGAGAGGGGAGGACGGAAGAGGGAGGGAAAGATGACGGAGAGGCCATCGGAGGGCCACCTGATGGCCGCTATAGCCACCAAATGGCCTAAAACAACCACTATTTCGAACATGCAGTGGCTGCGGGGCTATTTTGGGCTGTCCAGCAGCCTCCCCGCTGTCTTTCCTTTCCTTCTCTCCTCTCCCTTCCCCTCTTTATCTCTCTCTCTCTTCTCACAGCTCATGAAGGACCAGGAGCCTTGGAGGCATCGACTGAAGGAAGTCCAACTTTCGGAATATGCATGCGAAGATCAAAACATGCAGATTTTTAATTTTTAAAAATCATGAATGCAGCAAAAATTGAAACTGACCTAGATTTAAAACTATTTTAAATCTAACATGCAAAAAAATTATAGATCTAATCTACACATGTCAGGAAAGTTCATATACAAAAATTAAGATGCTAAAAAATAAAAATCAGATTTAGACCTTTACCTTTGCATGGGTAGATCTCACCACGATCCGATGGTCCGTGATAATCTGATGAGGTTCCTACAGAGCCGCACACGTATCCAGCCTCTACGGATATCCATCGAGGCTGATCTGATCAGGACGACTCGATCTCACTGGGGTGCTAGCTCCCTTGTAGAGATCGCTCCCTGGATTGTCGAATCAGATTGATCTTTTGATCCTCTTCTCAGGAGAATCAATCAAAACAATAGGAGGATGATGAAATCAAATCACATCTAATTTCTTTTTCACTTTTCTCTTCTTAAAAGAAAATCAAAGATGTATTGAAAAAGAAAGAGATCTAATCTCTTTCTTCTTCCATCTTGTCCAACTCTTGGACTAAATCTAAGAAAAGGTAGAGGAGAACTTTTGTTCATCTCATGGACCAATAGGAAGAGGCAAAAATCAGATCAAATCTGATTTTAATCATGTTCAACTCTTGAACATGTACAGAGGAGAACCGTCCATCTCATGGACTAAAATAAATCAGATCAAATATGATTTTTATTATGTTCGACTCTTGAACATGTATGGAGGAGAAGATGATGGAGACATGTCCAACTCTTTGGACAAGGAGAGAAAGAGGGGAGATGTTCAACTCTTGAATATAAGATAAGGGAAAAAGAGAGAGATCTTATCTTCAACAACCAACCTTTGGTTATAAGAAAGAAGAGAAACAACCCTCACATGCCAACCCAAGGAGCCGCAGCATCATCTCTCCTTTTTCCATGCTTGCTGCCTTGGGATGCGCATCCCAGGGCGGGGACGCACTACTTAGGCCGAGACTCGCATCCCAGGTTCTCCTACTGCATTGGGATGCACATCCCAAGATGGGACGCGCGAGACTCCTACAGATTTTTTAGTAGGCACCCCTCTTATCCCTATTTAAAGGGAGTTAGTTAGGATTTTAGTTAGAGTCTAAATCCAAATGGAAGTTGGAGTGCAATTTAGATTGGGTTAAGTCCAATCCCATTAGACTTATGAAATCCAATTCAAGTTAAATTAAAATCAGATCTAATCAAATTAAATCTGATTTAAATTAACTAAGATCATATCCAAATCAAATATGGCTATAGATTAGGTCAAACCTAATCTAGATAGGTTTGAGTCAAGTGTTCATTAATTAGATTAATGAAACATAAATTGAGTCAAACTCAAACCAAAACTAATCAAATTAAATCTGATTTAATTTGATTAGGACCCAATCCTAATATTTGATCAAATCAAATAATATGCAACAATTGTAATTTAGTCCTCTTATAATTTACTAACTCTTAGTAAATCCTCAATGTAACTTTATAATTTAGTCCAATCATCAATCAAATTGATAATTAAGACCACTTACGATTTACAATTCAAAATCGCATTTGACAGTCCAATATGTGTGATCCCATACGTTCTATTCTGGGTAGTGAGAAATATTTTGATCTCTATCAAAATATCATTGAAACTCCTTTCAATGGATTGAAACAATTCCAACTCTCCAATCGAGAATTATTGACCATCAAAATAATTCTCATTGGTCCCACGATCCATCAGTGACATCTAGCAACATATAGTGACAACCCAGCAGAACAGAAGGATGAACCTTTAGGTGTAGTTACCATGTGATTCAGTTCCTCTATCATGAGTCTCGACAAGACAGAGATCATGAAAAACTGATCAAATTCTATTGTCGTCATATGTAAGATTTATTTACTTGAGTTCATCTGTGAAACCTGATGAAAACTCTTTTCCATCATTCACATTATCCTGATCAAGATCTTTCGAACTCAATCTCATAAATCACATAAGATTATTTCTTTCTTACTAAGATCAATAGATCTCATCTTGATGTACACCTTATTCCTACAATGAATCTACTACAGCCAATATACACCTCAGAATTCTGTATGGCTAGGAGATCGAGTTATGATGTAGTCAAACTACAACAATCTCATTATGAACGACTGAGACACCGCAGGTCTAAGAATCAGTCACACAACTACAGCATCGAGAATGTCACTGACGAGTGAGTAGACATCCAAATGACTTCTCATGTTGATCACGCTCGGTGCCTTTGTTCTCTAACAAACACCTGCACCCTCGCTCCAGTGTCTCCATATTGACTCGTCTACCCTAAAGGAAGCGATCCGTGCATCAATTTTACCGGATTATTCACCGTCTCCATGATGATCCTTCGATCGGGAGCAATTTGAAAATTAACCATCAATGACACATATCTCAAATTCTCAACTATTGAGAATATATGTCATCTTATTAATTCTCCAGACGATTCATGGACACATACACTATATGAATAGAATTAACTATCCTAATTAATTAGATCAAATATAAAATTATGTCTTAAAAAAATTAATATATCGACTTGATTGGCTTACAGGGCATACATCCAATAATCTTCCACTTGCACTAAAGCCAATCTGCCATGAACCTAAGCCCCATCTTCTCAAGATGTGCTTTGGTCCTAGCTGATTAAATCGTTTATTCAGTGGGCCCACCATGTCTTCGTGGGGTCTACTCTAATCCTTGAAGCCTTCTCAGAATAATCACGAATCATCATTCTTATGTGCTAAGAACTTTGGTGAGATCTTGACTCCTTAGCTAGAGCTACGGAGCCATCGTTGCCTAAGAACAGTGTTGTGTCATCTCATGATATTACACCTAGTTCTGCAATAAACTAGAATACCCTCTTAGCTATCTCATAAGCAGCGACATACTCAACTTCTATAATCTGTAATGATCGGTTGTTTGAAACTCTTCTAATTTACCAAATCTCATTGCATAAGGAAACACATGCTGATATAGACTCTCTACCATCAATATTAGACTTAAAGTCTGAATTGTGAATCTTTTTATCCTTAATTTTTTTTCTCCTCCCAAAGACCATGAACATCCTAAGTGCTTCTCAAGTATTAGAAATATTTTTCATAGCTATCCAGTGCTCTTAGTTTGGATATTCCAATATCTGCTCATGACACTCACAATAAGGACTATATCGGATCATGTACATAGTATGGCATACATGAGGCCCTCTTTAGCCGAAGCATAAGTGATCTAGCTCATATACCGAATCTCCTCAAATGTATCAGAACACATCTCGGAGAGATCAATCTCATGCCTAAAGGGTAGAAACCCTTCTAGGAGTTATCCATGCTGAACCCTTTCAGCACCTCCTCTATGCACATATTTGTGAAGGATTTAGCATCCACTTAGGTCTATCTCATAGACCTAGATCCATCTCATAAATCTTTATTGGATGCTTCTCGAGGTCCTTTATGGAGAATTTGTTTAGACAACCAAATTTAAACCGATGTCAACATAGGAACCACTTTCCTAATCTGAAGGATGTTATCCACGTACAATACAAGGATCGTGACAATACTCCCACTGACCTTCTTACAAACACATGTTTCCCTCAAAGAATATTTGATCACATCAAACGATTTGATCATATCAAATTCATGTTCCTTATCTCCTACAAGGAAAACTTCCTCTATGTCCTCTGTCAAAATACCTAAGTATCTTTGAGTAGGATCGGAGATTATAAGATGAAAAAGGGACTACATATGCTGACTCAACATAGATAGGTTCTATGACTCATTGCTCTTAAGAGATTTTCTCTTTGAGCTTAGTTTTTCTCCCACTATTCCATCTTGGATAAACTATTTCTCCAAGAACATAGCATATTGAGCCACAATCACATTGTGATCCTTTGAGAAAAAATATAGTATTCCTAAAACTCTTTAAGATATCTGGAAACGAGTCTCGTAGATCTAACCTCTAACTTAATTCATATGTCAATACTTGACATTGGCCGAACATCCTAAACATGCCACATCTCATACGGCGTGATAGAAAAAACTTAGAAGAAATTCTATTCATTAAGTGAAGCATATTCCTAAAGAAAATAAGAGAAAATCAGTGATGCTCATTATGGATCGGACTATATCAAATAGTCCAATTCCTACTTACCGACACCCTGTCGAGTTGAAGTGCACCAAGAAGAGTCCATTATGAGACTGCCGTTTCTTTGAGATAGATTAGAAACTCCCACTAAAGCATACACCTCTTCGATCTCATCAAAGAATCTTAAGAGTTTTTCTAATTTATTTTTTTACTTCATATCCAAATTTTTGAACTTTTCAAGATTTTCAGATTTGTCTCACACATATACCCATAGTCACCAATATAAGTAATGAAGTAAAGAGAATCAATACTAACTAGCTCATCAAATGGGCTGCATACATCAGAATGTATCAAGACAAGTAGATTAGTGGTCCTCACCCTATGTCCTACATTGGGTGGTTTGGCCATCTATCCTTGAAGGTAGAATCCATAAATCGAAAATGACTTAAGAGTCGCTGAGTCTAAGAGCTCATACCTTTTCAATTTATTTATTCTGTCCTCTCTAATATGGTCAAGCCTGAGGTGCCACATATATTTTGGATCTATCTTATATTTGGATCTTTCAGATCCTACAGCACTCACTATCTGCTCATACCTTCTGAAGGTATGTCCCTTATCCTTTTCTCTAGGTTCTCCAGATGTACAAGAACCCTTCCCCTTGAACTCTTCAAGATCCCATCGATAGTTACCAACTCAACCAAGGTGCAATCAATTTTATTCATATGGTAGTTTACTATAAACTGTCCATATGAACAGTAAGGAATTACAGGATCAAATTCATTCGTGATTTCTTATGCTTAGACATATTGAGCTTCTCAAGCTCATTCAAGTCCTTTATCATTGTCAAACAATAATCATGAACTAATTGCTCTTTGGTCAATATCGGACAGTTTGATGACTTAAAAATATTCTAATTAGCTCAACTTCTCGAAACTTAAAACCATTTTAGGTTCCTAAGTCAGTCTTTATAACTTGATCGATTAGTCAATTGGTTCTAAGTTTGTGAGGATTAAAAGTCGATTTTTAATTCTATCAGAGAGTAGAGATTCTAGTTAAATGTTTATACTTGATCTTACATTCGTTCTAGGGACTTTTAAAATAAATGTGCTCCCACTAATTATTTGGATTCCAACACTCCTCGGATTGGGAAGTAGAAACCTCTTTATGAGTTAGGATTTCTAGCGGGTACTGCGATCCCATCAATTGTCATACTATCTCACCTGACAGATCTTGATGAATATGTCAACCAATGAGTGGACAATTCTTACCCAATACTTCTCAAGCAAATTGTAGCGGACTTGGTCTCTAGGTCCTGAGACCTCACCTAACAGATCTTAGTCTCATTCCTTAGTTAAGTCAGACCCACCATTGAGCACGAGTGAAGCCATCATTGGACCCTCACCTGACAGATTTTAAACCCAACCCCATCTCCACCCCGCATATAAAGTGGTTGCTTCTCCCCTGATGCAACTTAACCACTGTATCCAGCCAAGAACAATCAATATTGGAGAGGGCACAGCACTCTACAATGGTGGAAGACCCCTCGACTTAATATTATTGAGGAGGTTTTAATTTAGGTCTCTTTAATTCTTTAGTTGCTAATTTACATCTCATGTAAATCCACAATTATAATAGATCTAATCCTAATTAGTTATAACTGTTATGACTAACCCTAAGAATATGGACTAGCTCAAATCACCAAACAACCACATCAAGACTAATCAACCAAATTGGCCAGAAAAGTATAAGATCGGTGGAGATCCTCTTGTTGCTTTTTTTAGATGCCAATAAATTGGTCAGATCAGCGAACGGAATCAATTAAATAATCATCTCTCTTTAAACCACTTTTCTTAGATACCAATAGATCAATCAATTTTGAATAGATTAGCTTGTGTAACTCAGACTCGAGCTATTAAGCCAAATCAGATCTTTAAGTTAATCGATCCAACATAAGGCTGTTAATCGATGTGACCAATCCACAACTATTGCATTGATCTCGAGCACTCTTAACCTAATCCTAATCAACTCTTGATCGGGATGGATCAACTGCTTATCTCGATTGAGCCCTACTATATACAAATTGATTAATCGAATTACTAAACCTAACTGAACTACCTAAGCCCAAACCCTCATGTTTTATGCTTAAGATTAAAATCTTAAATTCTCAATTTCAGATTCTTAATTAAATGCATTATGAATATGAGGTAGTTTAGATGTCGAAACTACTTTCATATCTAAACATTTAATTATGTATCTCATACATAAATCTAGGGTTTTAAATTAAAAGATCTCATCTCACATCATCCTAGGACAATCATTCAGCATAATCTCCATTATGTCAGGACAACCTTATGCCAGGATGATTTCGATCAACCCAACCAATTTAGATCTAATCTAAAATAGGTTTGATCATTTATACATCTCATGTATATTTAGATCTAATAACATGTATTTTATGCAATATCAAATCAGATTATGTATCTCATACATAACTACATCTACACATATCACATATGAATATCAATTATACATCTCATGTATAAACAAAATATAATACATCACATATATTTAAATTAGATCTAATCTAATTTACTAAATCTGATTTTCTAATCTAAAGATTTAATTTTTAGATCTACATATATCACATATGCATATACATCTCATGTATAATTTAGATCTAATACATCTCATGTATATTTAAATTAAATCAAATCTAATTTATTAGATCTAAAGATCTGATTTTCAGATTTTAATAACATGCATGTGAAACAAAACCATGACTCTGATACCACTTGAAGAAAGTCCGACTTTCAGGATATGCATGCGAAGATCAGAACATGCAGATTTTTAACTTTTAAAAATCATGAACGTAGCGAAAATTGAACGAAAATAATTTTTAATTCTATAAAAAAAATTTAAATTCAAATTGGTACCTACAACACCATCCTAAGTTTGAACGGAAGCGTTAGCATGATTTTAAGAATCACATATTAGCACGTAATAATTTTCTTTATTAGTGTGATCTGCATTAGGTTATATTATTTTTCTAGTATGGAGTTTGTACACTAGTATAAATAACCCCTGAGATATATCAAATAAAATTCAAATAAATATCATGAAGCCCCTTTTCTCTCCACTTTTTTTCTTCTTTTGTAAATATTTAACAGTAGATTACCCTCCATCATGTATAATTAAGAAAGGATTATGAGTGCACATGGTCCCGTTACATTCCACGAAACCATGCGTTGTATCATACATCTTTGCGTCTTTATTTACTTCATCTCACATCATCCTAGGACAATCATTCAGCATAATCTCCATTATGTCAGGACAACCTTATGCCAGGATGATTTCGATCAACCCAACCAATTTAGATCTAATCTAAAATAGGTTTGATCATTTATACATCTCATGTATATTTAGATCTAATAACATGTATTTTATGCAATATCAAATCAGATTATGTATCTCATAAATAACTACATCTACACATATCACATATGAATATCAATTATACATCTCATGTATAAACAAAATATAATACATCACATATATTTAAATTAGATCTAATCTAATTTACTAAATCTGATTTTCTAATCTAAAGATTTAATTTTTAGATCTACATATATCACATATGCATATACATCTCATGTATAATTTAGATCTAATACATCTCATGTATATTTAAATTAAATCAAATCTAATTTATTAGATCTAAAGATCTGATTTTCAGATTTTAATAACATGCATGTGAAACAAAACCATGACTCTGATACCACTTGAAGAAAGTCCGACTTTCGGGATATGCATGCGAAGATCAGAACATGCAGATTTTTAACTTTTAAAAATCATGAACGTAGCGAAAATTGAAACTGATCTAGATTTAAAACTATTTTAAATCTAACATACATAAAAATTATAGATCTAATCTATACATGCCAGAAAAATTCACATACTAAAATTAAAATACTAAAAAATAAAAATCAGATTTAGACCTTTACCTTTATGCAGGTAGATCTTCACCGCGATCCGATGGTCCGTGGTGATCTAATAAGATTCCTACAAAACCATACACACGTCCGATCTCACGGATATCCACCAAGGCTGATCTGATCAGGAGGACTCGATCTCACCGGAGTGCTAGCTTCTTTACAGAGATCGCTTCTGGATTATCGAATCGAGTTGATCTTTTGATCTTCTTCTTAAGAGAATCAATCAGATCAATAGGAGGATGATGAAATTAGATCACATTTGAATTTTTTTTCACTTTTCTTTTCTCAAGAGAAAATCAAAGATCTATTAAAAAAGATAAGAGATCTAATCTCTTTCTTCTTCTATCTTGTCCAACTCTTGGACTAGATCTAAGAAAAGGTAGAGGAGAACTTTTATCCATCTCATGGACCAATAGGAAAGGCAAAAATCAGAATCAAATCTGATTTTAATCATGTTCAACTCTTGAACATGTACAGAGGAGAACCGTCTATCTCATGGACTAAAATAGATCAGATCAAATCTAATTTTAATCATGTTTAACTCTTGAACATATATGGAGGAGAAGATGATGGAGACATGTCCAACTCTTTGGACAAGGAGAGAAGAGTGGAGATGTTCAACTTTTGAACATAAGATAAGGGAGAAAGAGAGAGATCTTACCTTCAACAACCAATCTTTGGTTGTAAGAAAGAAGAGAAACAACCCTCACACGCCAACCCAAGGAGCCGCGGCATCATCTCTCCTTTTTCCATGCTTGCTGCCTTGGGATACGCATCCCAAGGCAAGACGCGCAACCCAAGCCGAGACTGGCATCCCAGGTTCTCCTACTGCCTTAGGACGTGCATCCCAATTTAGGACGTGCGACCAAGGCTCCTCCTCCTACAGATTTTTTAGTAGGAGCCCCTTTTATCCCTATTTAAAGGGAGTTAGTTAGGATTTTAGTTAGAGTCCAAATCCAAGTGGAAGTTGGAGTCCAGTTCAGATTGGGTTAAGTCCAATCCCATTCGACTTATGAAACCCAATCCAAGCCAAATTAAAATCAGATCTAATCAAATTAAATCTGATTTAAATTGACTAAGACCCTATCCAAATGAAATATGACTATAGATTAGGTCAAACCTAATCTAGATAGATTTAAGTCAAGTATTCATTAGATCTAATCCCATTACATTAATAAAACCTAATTTGAGTCAAACTCAAATCAAAACTAATCAAATTAAATCTGATTTAATTTGATTAGGATCCAATCCTAATATTTGATCAAATCAAATAATATGCAATAATTGCAATTGAATCCTTCTATAACTTATTAACTCTTAGTAAGTCCTCAATGTAACTTTTATATTTTAGTCCAATCATCAATCAAATTAATAATTAAGATCACTTGTGATTTACGATTCGAAATCGCGATTCGACAATCCGATCAATCAGGATCTCTTTATATGGGACCCATAGGTTCTATTCTGTCTGATAGTGAAAAATATTTTGATCCCAATCAAAATATTATTGAAACTTTTTTTAATGGATTGGAATAATTCTAACTCCTCAATCGAGAATTATTGACAATCAAAATAATTCTTATTGATCCCACAATCCATCAGTGACGTCTAGTAGCATGTAGTGGCAATCCAGCAAAATAGAAGGATGAACTTCTAGGTGTAGTTATCGTGTGATTCAGTTCTTCTATCATGAGTCCTGACAAGATGGAGATCATGAAAAACTCGTCAAACTCCATCGTCTATCATAAGTAAGATTTATTTGACTTGAATTCATTTGTAAAACCTAATGAAAACTCTTCCATCATTTACACTGTCCTGACCAAGATCTTTTGAACTCAATCTCATAAATCACATAAGACTACTCTTTTCCTACTAAGATCGATAGATCCTATCTTGATGCACATCCTATTTCTACAATAAATCTACTGCAGCCAACATACACCTCAGGATTCTGTATAAGCTAGAAGATCGAGTTATGGTGCAGTCAAACTACAACAACTTCATTGTGAATAGCCGAGATACCGCAGGTCTAAGAACCAGTCACAACTTACGCATCGAGAATGTCACTAACGAGTGAGTAGATATCCAAATGATTTTTCGTGTTGGTCATGCTCGGTATCTTTGTTCTCTAACAAATACCTACACTCACTCCAATATTCCGACACTATAAACTCGAGACTCACCTATCCTAAGGGAAGCGATCCGCACATCAATCTTATCGAATCATTCACCGTCCCCGTGATGATCCTTCGATCAGAGTAATTTGAGAATTAACCATCGACACATACCTCAAATTCTCAACTCTTGAGAATGTGTTATCATCTTATTAATTTTCTGGATGATTCATGGACACATGCACTACATGAATAGAATTAATTGCCCTAATTAATTAGATCAAGTATCAAATTATATCTTAGAAAGAATTAATGTGTCAGATTGATTGACTTCTAGGACATACATCCAACATCGATGGCCTCAGCGAGCTACCGTCGGCCCTTTTCTTTTCTTTCCTCCTCTCCTCTTTCTCTTCTCTCTTTCCTTCTCCCTCACTCCGCTTTTACTGGCACTCCGAATCGAATATCCGAATCACACCAGTTAGCTGCCGGTATGGTTCAGCAAGCCTCAAATCATCCAGTTTAGGATGGTTCAATGAACCATGTCAAATAGTCTTAAGTAAACAACGTTAATAGCACAATACAATTTTTTGATTTGATTAATGATTCAAAAGCATCCAAATCAGCTGATTTCATTATTTGTGCTTTCTACTATGTCTAGAACAAAATAATATTGTCTGGATTTTCAATTTATTTGGCATATATTATATTTTAGCACACTAAATCTACTAGTATTGTTTGTTTCCTTATCCACTTATTACAGAAGGAAGAGATCTCCAAGGCACTTTTTCTTTTAAAAATTTTGTTTCCGCATATTTCAAATAATGCAAATTATGATCCATGATGTGGATCTTCAATTTATAAGGTTTATAATTGGTTTTACTTTAATCTATAATGTATATGTACATGCATGTATGTGTATGTATGTCCATATGGGTGTGTGAGTGTGTATATGTGTGTATATTACACACACACACACACACACACACGGGGGGGAGAGAGAGAGAGAGAGAGAGAGAATTAGACTAGAATGCTTCTAAGAGGATTTGGCTCTAGATGCTTCCCAATGGAAATTGATGAAGTGCCCTCAAAATGAAAATCAGCACTGTTGGTCATAATCTAAGATATATAAAATACTTAGAAACTAAAAATCATTTATTTTAGAGTTCTCTCGCCAATGCATCTAACCTGTAGAAATTGAATGGTGGCAAAGTAGCTAATGAGCAAAAACACAACATAAACTATCTAATTTGCAATTTCAAACCATTGACCTTGATCTAAATATTTTAAAGAATGTGCTAAATTTCAGTTAATTTGCATATTTCTAGACTATAGATCAACCTAAAGCATGATATCATACTGCTAAACTTGTCAATTTTGTCTTTCTGGATGTAAAAGACCTCACAAACATGATTTTTGTTTCTAGCCATTTAAAAGTCATAAATCATGATCCACGATGCTGATTTTTGTTTTTTTTTATTTTGAGAAGCTCCTTTTACAAGCATTTCTAAAATGCTCTAAGCAGCATTGTAGCCTAACTCTATATTTATATGTATGTACATATGTATGTATATTTTACATATGTGTCTATGTATATGTACGTGTATGCACAACAAAATCTATGAAATTGAACTCAGTTGCTTCAAATGTAAAACACTGGAACAAACTGTTCGAATTAGTACAAAAAATTGAAAAAATCCAGAACAAATACAAGAGATACAAGCCAAAGTTCAACCACTCGATTCCATGATCAACAACTTGGTGGTTCAACGTGAGTTTGAGTTTAGGCCCTATATATATATATATTGTTAAGAAAACGAAACTTAACTAGACAAATTCATAAAAATAAAGATAAAGAAAGGATATTAGATATCAACTTAAAGTACATTGTGCTGTTTGGAACTTCTGACTGTAGAGTTTTAGTGGTATGATACTAGAACAGATGCTTGGCAAAGGTGTCTACATGTCAATATGTCATCAGGTATTTCACTTCAAAGTCCAAGAAGCCAAATAGTAGTGCATATTTATACAACAAAAGACATAATATGTATATATGTGTGCATAGATTTCAAAAATGCATCCATTGATAGACTAAGTAAATTATTTTTTGGTTGAAGGACCAAGTTAATTATTCAATATAAACATTTTGTTAACGAAAATGGAAATGTAGGGTACAAAGAAGGAGAGGTCAAAATACAATAATGTGATTAGTATTTGCAAGGCAACAGGAAAAAAAATCAGAGAATTCTTAAGAAGTAAGAAAGGTTCATTCTAGGATCAATAATGTTACAGAAGTCAGGTTACTCTATTTATATGTTCTCCAGTTAATATCCAGTTTTGCAATTATTCACTTGTTGAAGAACATGTTGATTTAGTTTTTTATGTTGGCAAGGAAATTTAGGGTTTTGAAACTGCTTGGATAAGGTAAAATGGGATGCCATCAATGTCAAGCAGAATGGAAAGTAAAGATTGGGCAACAACAGGAAATTGAATAAGTTGCATTCAGATTTGGTTGATCTGCACTTGAATCAATTTAAGCTTAAAAGGTCATAGCTCACAAAATGGATGGCATCTGTATTATGCTTGAGGTGCTAAGGATTCTTTTATGGTTGATATACAGGTTTACAAAATTGAAATGTTGATTGAGTGATGCTGATTTCAGATCTGCCAGCATCACTGGCATATAGGATGTTGGTTCAGGTTGTATTGATGAGACTTGACAGTTTAGGATAGCAAAATCAGGTTACTTAATAAAAGCAATAATAGCTTAATCTGTGAATAAAAGTAATCAATATTATCATGTCATCCAACGCCTTTACAATAAAGAAGAAAGTGAATCACCATCTCAAGCGAAGGGATTCGAATGCCAGTTACATCCTTCTCTTTATCAAAACTCTGCAAAGCAATTACTCTAACATCAGAAAATTGGAAAAAGATTAATTTGACAAATCAAAAGGTTGCAGAGGAGTAATATGTTATCGCCACCACCAAGATTCATTTACCTTGTGGTACCATGAGAATAAAGGAATAATTCCCAAACCATCAACAATTCTTGGGCTGGTTTCTACTCCTAGTTCAGTACATACATCAAGCAAGGCTCTCAACTTCTCCAGTGAATCAGTCTGAAACAAAAATAATACTTCACATTCAGTCAACTTAACATGGTGCAAATCATATATCAAAAAATTGTGCATTCCCCCACAGCCCAACTCCAGTGGGCATATGATAAGTTAGATTGGCAAACACCCACAGGAACAACTAACCAGCCCTGGTCCCAGGTAACCACTTACAATAAAAACTAGGAGAAAAACAGTTTGTCATTCATTTTTTGGACATCTCAAATAAACAAGGAACCTTACATAGTTGCCTCCTTCCCTTCGGCACCAGAGGTCATGGTTCCCAGGCACATAGAAGACACCACTGAACCTATCCTTCAACTCAGACATGGTGACCACAAAATTCTTGTATGTTTCCGCAACATCCCCAGCAACAATGAGGATATCGTTCCTGTACCACACAGTCGACAAGCGCCTCACCCATGCCATGTTCTCTGCATAGTCTGTATGCAAGTCCGACATGACAAAGACCCTCAGAGCACCAGTGTCATTCTGACCATAATACAAACGGTTTGTGGGCGATATCTGCTTCCTACCGAAAATGCCAACCCTTTTATGTCTGATACGTTGTTTCAAAACCATAGGATCACAGATACCACTACGGCAACTCGATTTTTGCGGTAACCCTGTGTGAGAAGGCAGAAACCCCATGATGGCAACTACCATTTGCGGCACCAAACAACGGAATCCTAACTGGGTTGGTTGGAATCAGAAGTAGCAGCTAATATATGATCTACCTGCTTGGCGAATTAAATGGAGAGAATTAGTATTTCTACGGCCGGTTGCTCTTCTCAAACTGTAGAATTATAGCTAATGCAAGAAGAACAACATACTGAAAAAGGCAGGGCACTTCTGCAGATAACTTTTGGAAGACATGCCAAAAAAAAAACTTGCAAAAACCGCAAAGGAAAGCAAAGCATTTTGCCTTCGTCCCTCTCCTTATCCTGTTTTCATCATTTTAATGGGAAAGTTTGAGGCTAATGACTTGGAGAACACCAAAATTATAGAGAAGGCGATTTTATAGGGAGTGCAAGCTTGCTGAAACGAGAAACAAAAGAACACCCGGTCAGAGACAGAATCCTATGGCAACCAGGGACGCAACTAGTGGGAGTAAAGGTGCGATCCAGCCGAATCGAATTGCATCAGGCAGCTGGAAGTTCAAGTTTGATTTGATTTAAAATATTTAAATTTAAAATTTAATTTAAAATTAATTAAATTTTAATATTTTAAATTTAAATTTAATTTAATAAAAAATAGATAAAATTAAAATTGATTTGATTTAATTCGAATATCAATAGAATCGTACTCAAATTAGAAATCAAATTTTAGCCTATTAATAATATATATATTATAAATAAAAATAATAATAATATATATATATATATATATATATATATATATTCGAATAGACTTGCGAGTCGAATATCCTACTAAAGCTCGATAATAATTGATTCGAATCGAATTCTTACTCGAATCGAGCTCCGACTCGAATCAGAGCTCGAGTAGCTCAACTCGTTTGCACCTCTGGACAGAAGTCACGGACTAAACGCCGGAGATAACAATAAAAAGTATTACGGGGATTATCTGCTATTAGACCCAAACTCTTCTCTTCGAATCACAACCAAACACCCAATGGATTGCCTGATCATACGAGACTGCTTAAGACAATGAGGAGGACCAAGCATCCAAGACTAGGTAGCATTACAACATTGGTTCTTGTCCGATCTCCATTTCGATCGGCTACTGACCCCTCGATCAGTACCTGATCGACAATATCTGGTGACTTGCACAAACACCCATGTGCCCGGGATAGAATCTCATCTCAAGTTCCCAGCCTATTTGACCATGCAAATAATCTTTGAGATTCTCCAACAACTTCCAAACGTGAGCATAACATACACTCATGATTAATTGACCTGATTTACAAGTATGACTAATAACTTAGATTATGCGGTAGTGCACAAATCCCAATGGCATGTCAGATCATGGTCTCATAGGTCCTAACTGTCTATCAGATTCCAGCGTAACAACCTACAACACCCTTTCTATATAAAAGAGATAAGAAGGGAACCCTAAGGTAAAGCTGAATTTCAGACTGAAAGACCAACTCTCTACTCTTACTTGCTTTTCTTCCTCCTACTATTCCCAAAACCCCAACTAACTTCATCATTGGAGGATCCTATATCAAACGGGCTCTGGTGAGCAAACTTTCTTTGTAGATCCCCCGATTGTGTAGGGCTGCTCGTGTCTATCGATGCACCCGACCGACTTTTGATGCAACACTACTAGGATTTAGCAGCAATAGATTGGCGTGCTAGGTGGGGGGTCCAATAAAGAGATCAACTCTAAAGGAGAAAATGGTAAGAACAAGAGCGCAGAATGTTGGTGAACGTAGGTGATTTCATGCATGTATTTCAAAATTTTTTGAATAAATTATAGCAAAAAGCTAATAGATTAATCATATTAATATAACATGCATATGATTAGATCATTAAATCAATCTACTTTAGGATCTATGACATGATATGTTGCATATAAAATCTAAAATAATCATATGATAAAATCTGCATGCATAAATGTAAGCAGTAGATCACATCTACTTCTAATCTGAGTTCAAAACTCGATATCTGAGTACGGATCAATGATTACTACTGCTGAGAGATATGGTAAGGATGATCTTTGCTAGTTGCTCATAGTCGCATACGCGTCCGGCCTCTATGAAAGTCCACTCGAAGCTCCAATCGAATCGGTCTTCTCGAAAGTGCTAGCTCACGTGAAAATCTTCTTCTTGGCTAATCTGAATCTTTTCTTCAAATCTCTGAAACTTTTCAAAAGTTGAAAATGGATTTTTAGAGGAGATAAAGAGGTGGAATAAAGATGAAGAAAAAAATAATTTTCTTCTTTTCTTTTTCTCTCTTCCCAATCTTAAGGAAGAAACCCTAAAATTCAGTTTTTGTGCTAACCCAAAGAGAGAGGACTCTCCTCCTCTTTTTCACGCCAAAAACCATGCCCCCAAGCACCTTCACATGAAGAACTCTTCTTTTGGTATCTTACATGCACAAAAGAGAGAAATAGACCCCTTTTTATTGGTGTGTAATAGGGTTGGGTGAAGAGTCCTAAGAATCTTGGACTCTTCAAGATATGTCACCCTTCCACAAATTTCATACCCCAAAAGAAATATGGGAGCCCCTTCTTTTATTTTTTCATGTGAAATCAGATCCTAATCTGATTTTTCATGATAAAAATCCTCCTTAAAGTTTAACACACACAAGAGAAAAAATAAGTTGGCATGTGGAGTGATTTGGATAAGAACAGATTCTCTTGATAAGAAATATTTTGAAATCTAATTTCAAAACCTTCCTTTTATCAAAATCAAATCAGACTTGGCGTGAAGAAAGAGAGGGTGGAGGACTTCTTTGGCATGAAAAAATCTCATGCAAAAACCTCTTGAGCATAGAGAAAGTTGGCATCAAAGTGGGAGGCATATGGGAGCAAGAGTCCAATCCTATATGGACTCTAGGTTTCCTTATTTGAATCCAAACCAAATCACATCTAATTTGGCTCAAATAAAATATATGAAACCCAATCTAATTAGATTCATAAATTTTTAATTAAATTTTAATCAAATTAAAAATTGATTGAATCAAAGTCTTGATCAAATCAGGGACATTTCTCCCTTAACGATTATGTCATCTTATAACCTAATCGGATCAAACCTAATTGAATCTAATTCAATTAGATTTTATTTAATCCTCTTTTCTCAATCAAATTAAGTTAATCAGCAATCTAATTACTAATTAATCTTTTATTAATTTACTAACATTTGATGAATAAATTTATTGTAACTTTTGCATAAGGTTAATCATCAATCGAATTGACGATTAAATCTTTGAATGATTCTCAATCGTTGATTAGTCACATGATCAGTCAAAAAATTTTTTTGAGTGTGACCCTATAGGTTCGAACCTAAGTCGATAGCACATGAATAAATTTCTGAATCAATCGATGTAATCATCTAGCAATGGTGATCCGACATCCGGATAGGTCGAATGATGGCGAAGCAATATTCAAGAACCTATTGGCATATGGTTACCATATAATTCATCTCTTTGATCCTAATGCTTAAGGATGACCTAGGATTTAACTATCAATCCTAGATAAGTCATCCACATTGTATTTCAATCTTTCAAATCTATTACATAAATTATCCGGGCTCAGATTTTACTAAATTGAAATACATTGATATATTAACTCCTACTAATTCGTAGGGGTCAATCTCATCTTGACTCTTGCACTGACTTGACAAGTACTTGACTGCACCCAAAAATCTTTCATTGCTGAATTAAAAACTCAGTTAGTCTGGTATCAAAGTACAGTGAGTTGCTTGCAAGTCACCATGGTGATCTCAGGTCGGAGGGACATTTATACCCATACCTTTCACAAGCTATCCTTGACAGCATAGTATTTCACAGTTGATCATGTTTAGTGACAATGTACTCCTACATCTCACCTGCATGCCACATCAATATCTCCACACCATTTAGTTATGAGGATAGCTAAGCATATAGCACACAACGACCTACACTTGATATTGCTATCATCCTAGTAATAGCATATTGTTTGATCGCGAACCAATTTAAGGACTACGTGATAAATCCTCCTTTATCGATCAAAGTAGTCTTAAGGACTTTATTACAATATAGAAGTTCGTTAGAAGATGTAACCTTATAATGAAAAAGAACAAATAACTTTTATTATTTATCAATTCATATATATTTATAATTAGTACAATCATCAAATGATTGGTTTTAGAACATATTTTTCAACAACTTTCATTTAGACTAAAGCCAATCAGTATAGTATCATATACCTATCTTCAATTTATCATCTCAAAACTTTTAGATACCGAGGCTTTAGTAAATAGGTTGGTCAATTTTTTTTTCCATCGATCTTCTAAAGACTAACGTCACCTTAATAGATTTTCTGAATAAGATGGTAGCGATGCAAAATACTTGATAAGCTAATGGGACTTCGACTCCTTGACATGAGCTATGGCTCCAGTGCTGTACAATACAACAGGGCCATCATCGGAGGGTGCCACTTTTAGCTTGCCAATGAATCTGTATAATCACATAGCTTCTATATTGCAATACATTCTGCCTCATAATTTGAATTTGGCTATATTGCTCTGCTTGAAATTTTTCCAAAAATTGCTCATTATTTAAGATAAAGATGTATTTTGACACGTTCTTACTATTATTATGTCCAACCAAAAATTGGAGTCATACTCTATAAGTTTTAAGTCAGATTCTCCATAATCGAATCATCAGTCCTTAGTATTTCTCAAATACCTAAGGATGACCTTTAGTGATTCTCATCTGGATCTTGTAGGTATCCACTCACTATCCTAGTGAGTATACCAAATTCAGTCTCATATATAGTGTACATGATAGAATAAATTTACTCATAAATACATTATGTATGCTAGATTAGAAAAACCCAAGCTGCCTCTTAGATCTATCTCTATAAATCTTCATCCCTAGGATGAGAGATGCTTTTCCAAAGTTCTTTATGGAGAACTATGATAATAGTAAAACTTTATTCTCTTAATGTAAGGAATATCATTTTGATTAAGAAAATTTTATTCACATACAAAATAAAAAATACACTCACAAAATTATTAACCCATTTATATTGTAGGATTCTTTTTCGTTCTCAACGAAGCCATGTATTTTGACATTTATCAAAATACGCATTCCAACTCCAAAATATTTCAGCATTGCCATAAGAAAAATTATCTTGTTATGGTCAATACCATAATATTGACAATATCTTTAAGTAATCAATGGCTTTGTAGGTCTTCACCTTCTCGTCTGCACCCTCTGATCCTATTGAAGATCACTTACACTCTATGGGCTTTATCCTTTCGAGTGAATCAACGAGTTCCATACACCGTTGACCATTATGGACTTCATTTCGGACTTTATGACTTCAAGCCATTAATCAGAGTCGGATCTCTGCATGACATCCATGTAAGTGATCAGATCCTTATTTTCTCATCGAGTTTAACAGGATCACATTCCGTATCAAGATATCGAAGTATCTATTCGATTGACATAGTATTCTATGAATCTCCTTAATGGTGCCTTTACAATGGTTTCGGGTTTGATCTAATCAAATCCGATTCTATGGGTTCACTAGATTGTGTCGGTTCTTCTACCTATTGAACTTCATAAGTTCCATATTAAAAACATCAGTTTCTTTACCAAGGTACTCTTTTTCTGAAAGGAATGCCGAATAACTCTTATTCTTTAGCATGGTAGAAGTTATATCCCCTAGATTATTTAGGATTATCCTACAAAATAATACATATAGGATCGGGATCTAAGCTAATTGATTTGCCAATGCTTGACATAAAACAAGCGCTCCCAAACCCTAAGGTAAGAATGTATCGGCTTATGCCTAGTCCATATATCATATGGAGTCCTTGGAATTGATTAATTCAGAATCTAGCTTAGAACATAATAAGTAGTCTCAAAAGCATAATCCTAAAAGGAGACTGATAGACTTGTAAATCCATCATGGATCGAACTATATCTAACAAATTGATTCCAATAAGAGAGAATCCTATTCTCTTTTAGATATGTCAAAAACTCACCGAAAAGGCATTCTTCTCTTTGATCTGATCGAAGAGTTTCAATGCTCTTTTCAATTTATTTTCTACCTTATTAAGAAATTATTTAAATATTTTAATAATTTAAATTTATGATAAATATGTTCGTAGATCCAATACATCAGTATGTATCAGATTCAGAACATCATTAGCTCGTTCATCTTTTCTAGCAAAAAGTGATTCGGTCATCTTACTAAAAAGATAGGATTGACAGGTTGACAATAATTCATAATATTGACTTTAAGAATTATCTCCTGTTGATCCTATTTTTATTTATATGATCGAGCCTAAATTGTCAAAGATAAGCTTCCATGACATTATCTACTCTAAGAAGTTTGTTTGTTGTGTACAGTACACTAACAGGCTGTGTAAATATCATTTCTTAGTTGTCCACATGATTTTGATATCATTCATAATTATATCATAAAATCATTAGACAATAGTAATAATCACTTAAAATGATATTGTTAGAACTGAAAATAAGCTCGACGATTCCTAAAACCAAGATTGGAACATAACTTCCAACTCTAATGTTCAGGAACCTCTTGCTATTTTCAAACTTTCTACTAACCTGAAGTTATTGCAATAATTTGTATGGACTTCTGATATTCAATACCTAGTGTAGTGTCACAGACAGAAAATCATAAAGTATTATCATATAAGTATCTTATTCAACAACTCTTTGCTGATTTCTTTTCTTAGCCTGTTCGGATCAAAGGACTCTGTCAGACTAGGTTAATCTTAGACTCTTTTATCAGTTGAACTCATTAGCCCAAGCATGACTCTTTTGCACCTTCTTTTTTTTTTTTTCTCAAAATTATTGTCCACCAAAGATACATCTTCAAAGGTGCAAAAGAACTTCAATATTTGAAAGATTTCCTCTCACTGAGTATCATCGAATTTATAACTACATTCGTATTCTTTACTGCTCTCAAAAAAACCACACGATGATATGATCATTTAGCCACTTCTGAAAAGTACCTTTGATCGTATCATATGTGTTGGATGTGGAAACATCAAGTGTTGAATCCATAATCATATTTAGAATCCATTCATGCTCTAGAACTATTTACAACTTTCGATACTATCTATCGAAGTTGGATCCTATAAATAAGTCACTATCAAACAGTAAATACAGTATGGATATCTAGCTATAATGAAAGAAAAATATATGATCTCAATGTTTACAATTGATTAAATCTAAAGATTTGGAATTTAGTCTAAAAATTCTTCCACTATTTTATATGAATTGATAGCCTCTACCTCTAATTCGAGAAATTACTTTAATCCCTTAGTGGATATTAGAATCCACACAGACTGCATACAGGTCTGAGAATAGCTTGGTCAATCCATATACACCTATGGATAGATTATCAATCAATTATTTTTTCAAATAATTTTTAGTAGTTAATTTAGCTCCAGATTTTATTTCAGTAGGTAATGGACTTCCACTGAAAGTTTCAGTTAGGTCAAACCATTAATATGAACCTACTCATGATTCTAAGTAATGAATGATCAGATCTAAAGATGACTCGATCAATCCAACCATCATCAGATAGTACAACAGAGTCATCATATAATGAATGATAATTCTATCATTCATAGAAAATACTAGACGAATGGTGCCTGTAATGTCAATCAGAAATAATGGATCCATTATCATTCACCTTAATAGGAGGCTATGATCCAGTTATCTCCATAACTAGCTCATTTTATGGATCTAATAATTTAAAAAATTTAAGAATTAGTTTACAGAAGAGATGAGAAGAGATCAATTAATAGACCACAATCCTCTCACTAACTTCATCAAGTCATTGAATCAGAATAGGGTTATGCTGATTGAAATAGCACCTAGATCAGTCACACTGATCAACTGTAATGGCATGGATCAACTCGAATCACTTAGCGTCTAATCAAGACATAATCCATCAAATTGGCCAGGTAAATGAGATCGGTGGGAGGGTCTGCTGAGCTTGCCTTAGACACCATTGAAATAGTCAGGTAAGCCGTTCTCAATTAAAATCATCGATCGAAATGCCAAACTTATCTTAGTCACCAATTGGTTAACTAGTTTCAATTTGACCAGCCTAATGATTCAGATTCAACCACTGAGCCACAATCAAGGTCCATTTAGTCTAATCAAAAATATGGACTTGACCATCTACAACTATTGTATTGGTTCTAAAGAAGCCCTAATATAATCTAATTTAACATTTGGTGAGACTTAATCAATTTTTTTATATAGTCCATTAACTCTTTGATTCTAACTTAGATCTAACCCAATTAAGATGACCTGATTTGAGCTAACTTATGCTCCCATATTTTATGCAAATGATATTAAATCTTTAATTCATAATTCTAGATCTAATCGATTCTTCACTTAATTCTCAATTAAGTTTAGCATCAATATGAATTTAGGTTTAAGTTTGAAATAATTTTAATTTTTTATTTTATAAATAATTTACAATAAATATTATGCAAAAATTTTTATTCTGATATTAGATCGACTCAATCAACATTGAGCTGGCTACACAAGGAGACTAGGTCAACTCAATTCAAAACTGAATCAGCTCAGTAATTGTCGAGCACATTTCAGATCTGAAAAATCTTACATAATCTTAAAATAAAATTAATCATAAATATCTTTTAGATCATATCTAAACTTGTTATGATTCAAGATTTTATTTTCTCATGATTAAAATAATTTTAATCATATAGATTAGATGTTTTATTTTTCATACAATTTTGTATCACATGCAACAAATCTAGGATTTCAAATCTAGAGTTTTATAGAAAAATAAGTTCTTTCTTTCGTATTCTTCTTCATAGAATCTAATCACATGATACCCCTACATGCCATAAGAGTACCCCATCAATGAAAAGAAAGGATTTTTAAATCCTTCTTGCTCCTATGACTAGACGGCTTGGTGATCAATCCAATTCAAGTACTTGTTATCGGATCATCTAATCTAATCACATATCATATATATTTAAATTTAGATCTAATCTAAATTATATCAGATCTATCACAATCTTAGATTATATCTAAATCAGATCATAAACATCACATGCAATATAAAAAATTAGATTTTATCGAAGATCAGTACAAACTAGGATAATCTTTTCACTATAAGGGGTAAACCATACAGCAGGACAACTTTATTTCAGTTTATATGATCTACTATTAATTAAATTTAGATCTAAGATATCATATATCAGATCTAAATAAAATTAAAATTCAGATTTAATATGCACATTTAACATGTCATAACAAATCTAGGCTCTGATATCACTATTGGTGGACATAAGCGATTTCATACATGTATTTCAAAATTTTTTCGAATAAATTATAGCAAAAAAAATAGATTAATCATATTAATCTAACATGCATATGATCAGATAATTAAATCAACCTACTCTAGGATGTATGAAATGATATGTTGCATATAAAATCTGAAATAATCATATGATAAAATCTGCATGAATGGATATAAGTAGTAGATCACATATACTTCTAATCTAGTTCAAAACTCGATACCTGAGTGCAGATCGATGATCGTCACTGCTGAGAGATATAATAAAGATGATCCTTGCTGGTTGCTTGCAGTCGCACATACGTTCGATCTCTACAAAAATCTATTCGAAGTCTTGATCTGATCGATCTTCTTAGGAGTGCTAGCTCGTACGAAGATCTTCTTCTTAGCTAATCTAGATCCTTTCTTGAATCTTTGAAACCTTTTCAAAGGTTGAAGATGGACTTCTGGAGGAGATGAAGAGGTGGAAGAAAGATGGAGAAGAAAATAATTTTCTTCTTTTCTTTTTCTCTTTTTCTAAATCCTAAGAAAGAAACCCTAAAATTCAGCTTTTGAGCTAACCCAAAGAGAGAGGACTCTCCTCTTTTTCACACCAAAAACCATGCCCCAAAGCACCTTCACATGAAAAACTCTTCTTCTGATATCTTACATGCACAAAAGAGAGGAATAGACCCCTTCTTATTGGCATGTAATAGGGTTAGATGAAGAGTCCTAAGAATCTTGGACTCTTCAAGATATGTCGCCCTTCCATAAATTTCACGCCACAAAAGAAACATGGGACATCCCTGTAGGAAAAACTGATAGTTTAAAGCATGTATTTTTAAAATTTTATAATAAAAAATAAAAAATTAAATTTTTTAATCTTCTAAACATATCTTGAATCAGATCTAAACTACCAATTAAGGATCCATGATATAAAAAATTTACATATAAAATCTGATATAAAATAGAAAACTGCATCAATTACATCGATGTTTTGGATCTGATCTAACCTTTAGATCACATTGGTTGAGTTCAGAGCTCATCACCTTATTATGGATCGATGATCTTTGCTGCTGGTAGGTGTGGTATGAAGCTCTCACTGATCGAGCAGCCGCACAAATCATCCAACCTTTATAAATCATCCACTCGAAGCCCTAATAAGATCTTCCTTCATGAGAGTACTAGCTCATGTCAAAGGCTCTAGATGGCTAATCCAAGCTTCTTTCTTCAGATCTCTCAAACTCCTTCGGATCAGAAGATGAAGCTTTATAAGAAAGTGATGGTGTGGGAGATTGAACAAGACTCACTTTTGTATTTTTCTTCTCATAAAAACTAGAGTTGAAACCCTAGACCCTACTCCTCATGCCCGAGAGAAAGAATACTTTCTCTGTTTCTCACGAACGGAAGCCCAACCTACTCTCAACTTTTCACATCCCAACTCTCAGATTTCTCATACCAAAAATCACTTCTAATCTCACACAAAATTGATCCCTTCTTAAGGGTGGCATCCCATAGAAGATAAGGATAAGGAAAAGATAGTTTCAGTTCAATTTCAGACGTTGGTTGATCCTTATCACCAATTCAAATCAAACTTAAATTAAATTTTGAATAAAACTTTATCTTCATTTTATGAACTTAGAGAAGAGTCGATCAACATTAGATTGGTGCAAAAAATCTCATGCAAAAATGCTTTATGTGTGGAGAAAGATGATGGCGTGAAGAGAAGAGTCCAACTTAATTTGGACTCTAGATTTTCATTCAAATTCAAACCCATTTGAACTCAAATTTAAATCAATTAATTTTAATTCAAAAAAAATTAGATGTGGATATAAAAAAGCTTTTGAGCATAAGAAAAATTCACATAAAAAATTTTTCTCGCATGAAGAATAAGAGGGTACAGAGAAAGGAGGTGCAAGGGATTTGAATTCAAATTATTTTCTCATCCAACTAAATTCTTAATCCAACTAAATTAGGTTAGATCCAATTAAATCACTAAACCTAATCTAATTAGGTAATAAATAATTTTGATAAAATTCTAATCAAATTAAAAATTAATCAAGCTTAAATTTTGATCAAATCAGGAATTAAATATCCTTAGCGATTAGGTCATCTTATAACCTAAACGGTCAAATCAAATTGAATCCAATTCCATTAGATTTGATCCAAACCTCAATGCTCAATCAAATTGAGCTAATTAGCAATCTAATTCCTAAACAATCCTCTTATAATTCACCAATAATTAGCGAATTGATTTATTACAACTTTTACATAGGCTTAATCATCAATCGAATTGACTGTTTTATCCTAGAATGATTCTTAATCATCGATCAACCATATGATCAGTTAGAAATTTTTTTTGAGTGAGACCCTATAGGTTTAAATCTAAATCGATAGTATAGAAACAATCTTCTTATACCAATCAAAGTGACCATCTAGCAATGATACCCGACGTCCGGATAGATCGAAAGATTACGAAGCATCATTCAAGAACCTATTGGCATATGGTTACCATATAATTCATTCTTTTGATCCAAATACTTAAGGTGACCTAAAATTTAACTATCAATCCTGATATAGTCATTCACATTATATTTTAATTTTTAAAATCCATCACATGGATTATCTCAATCGAGGTTTTACTGAATTGAAATACACTGATACATTAACTTCTACTTATTCGGAGGGATCAATTCTATCTTGACTCACACACTGACTTTTTAAGTACTTGATTGTGCCTAAAAATTTTTATCACTGAATTAAAAAATTTAGGTAGTTCGATATCAAAGCACAGTGAGTTGCTTGCAAGTCACCATGGTGACTTCAGATCAGAGGGACACTTATATCCATATCCTTCGTGAGCTACTCTTGACAGCAGAGTGCTCAGCAGTTGGTCACATTCTGTGAAATATACTCTTACATCTCACTTATATGTCATGCCAGTGTCTCGATACTCCTTGGTTAAGAGGACAACCAACGTACATAGCATACAATAATCTATACTTGATATAGCTATCGTCCGAATAATAGTATATCATTTGATCGTAAACCTAAGGTTTAAGGACTAAATGATATATCCTCCTATATCAAATCAAATAGTCCTATAGACTTCATCACATAACAGGAGTTCAAAATTAGATGTACATAATAATAAAAAAATTAAATAATATTTATTAATTCAACAATTTATATACAATTACAATAATAAGCTCAACCATCAACAGACTGATGATTGACTTTGTGACACAATTTCTAACAACTTTCACTTGGACTAAAGCCAATCGGTATAGTATCGTATATCCATCTTTGATTTATAGTCTTCGAACTCCTTGACATCGAGAGCTTTAGTAAATGGATCAGTCAGGTTCTTCATTTTATTGATCTTCTGAAGCTTGACGTCATCTTGATCTACGATGTTTCAGACTAGGTGGTAGCGACGCAGAATGTGCTTGATCTGTTGATGTGACTTCGATTTCTTCGCTTGAGCAATGGCGCCAGTACTGTTGCAGTATAACAAGATGGGGCCATCAAGGGAAGGTGCCACTCCGAGCTTGTTGATGAATTTTTGTAACCACACAGCTTCCTTCACAGCATTGGATGCCGTGATATATTCCACCTCGCAAGTAGAGTCGGCCACAGTGTGCTGCTTGGAACTCTTCCAGCAGATTGCTCTACTGTCTAGGATATAAATATATCCCGACACGCTTTTACTATCATCATAATCTAACTGAAAATTAGAGTTTGTAAACTCCACAAGTTTTAAGTCAGATTCTCCATAAATAAGCCACTGATTCTTAGTATTTCTCAAATACTTAAGGATGGTCTTTATGACCTTCCAGTGGTTTTTACTTGGATCGGACTGGTATCTGCTCACTACCCCTAGTGAGTATGTCACGTCTGATCACGTACATGTCATGACGTACATAATAAATCTCATTATCAAAGTATATAGAATTCTGCTCATATGCTCTCTCTCTTGAGGAGTTGTCAGACAATCACTCTTCGAAAGAAAAATTTTTTGACCTATCGAAAGATAATCTTTCTTAAAATTTTTCATGCTGAATCTTTTTAGTACAATATCAATGTACATCGACTGGGATAATCTAATCAACCTTTTAGATCTATTTCTATAGATCTTCATTCCAAGGATGAAGGATGCTTCTCCCAAGTCTTTTATGGAGAACTGTGATGACAATCAAATTTTTATTCTCTGTAATGTAGAGATGTCATTCTTAATTAAGAGAATGTCATCCACATATAAAATAAGAAATACTATCACCGAATTATTAATCCATTTGTATATGCAGAGTTTCTTTCCATTCTTAATGAAGCCATACATTCTGATCATTTTATCAAAATATATGTTTCAATTTCGAGATGTCTCCTTAAGTCCATAAATGGATCTCTGAAGCTTGCACAACTTAGATTTATTTGTACATATAAAACCTTCAGGTTATATCATATACACCTCTTCTTCCAGCTCTCTATTTAGGAAGGCTGTTTTCACATTCATTTGTCAGATTTCATAGTCCAGATGTGCTGCTATCGCAAGCATGATCTGAATAAACTTGAGCATTGCTATAGAAAAAAATATCTCATCATAGTCAATCCCATAACACTGATGGTAATCCTTAGCAACCAACGGGCTTTATAGGTCTCCACCTTTCCATCTGTGCCCCTCTTTCTTTTGAAGATCCACTTACACCCTATGAATTTTATTCCTTCAGGTGGGTCAACCAATGTCCATACATTGTTGACTTTCATAGACTCCATTTTGAATTTATGACTTTCAGTCACTTATTAGAGTCAGACCTCTGCATCGCATCCATATAGGTGATCGGATCCTCATTATTCTCATCGAATTCAATCAGATCACCATCTCAAACCAAAAAATTATAGTATCTATCCAATTGATGCGGTACTCTATCGGATCTCCTTAAAGATATTTTTACAATAGGTTCCGAATTTGATCTAATCAAGTCCAACTCTATGGGTTTACTAGATTGTGTCGGTTCTTCTACCGATCGAATTTCATCAAGTTCAATCCTTGAGGTATTAGTTCCTTTCCTAAGGAACTCTTTTTCTAGAAAGACTGTCCTATTGCTGATGAACACCTTCTGTTCGTTAGCAAGGTAGAAGTAATATTCTTTGGTCTCTTTTGGGTATCTTACAAATAGACACTTGTCAGACCTAAGTTCAAGCTTATCAATTTTTAAATATTTGACATAAGTCAGACATCTCTAAACCCTAAGATGAGAGAGTGCTGGCTTACACCCTATCCACATCTCATGTGGTATTTTACTTACGAACTTACTTAAAATTTTATTTAAAATATAACAAGTCGATTCGAGTGTATATCTCCAAAAAGAGATCGACAGACTTGCAAAGCCCATCATGGACCGAACTATATCTAACAGGGTTCGATTCCTCCTTTTCGATGCACCATTATGCTGTGGTGTTTCAGAAGGAATTTATTGTAAGAGAATCTCATTCTCTAAAATTTTATTTAAAATATAACAAGCTGACTCGAGTGTATATCTCCAAAAGAAGATCGACAGACTTGCAAAGCCCATCATGGATCGAACTATATCTAACAGGATTCGATTCCTCCTTTTCGATACACCATTATGCTATGGTGTTTCAGAAGGAATTCATTGTAAGAGAATCTCATTCTCTTCTAAGTATGTCAAAAACTCACTAGAGATGTATTCTCCTCCTCAGTCAGATCAAAGAGTTTTAATACTCTTCCCAGTTTATTTTTTTACAGAATCATTTGAATATTTCAAATGATTCTGACTTATGTGGCATTAAGTAGATGTGCTCATACCTCGATAGGTCATCTGTAAACATAATGAATAATAATATCCACCTCTGGTACTGATATTTATCGGTCCATATACATCAGTATGTATCAGACCTAAAACTTCACTGGCTCGCTCATCTTTTTTAGTAAAAGGTGGCTTGATCATTTTTTCAAGAAGACAGGACTCACATGTTGGAAGTAATTCATAATCACTAACTTCAAAAATTTTTTCTTGTGTCAACCTGTTTATTATGTTCTTGTTAACATGACCTAACCTATAGTGCCAAAGGTAGATATCGGAGACATCACTAATTCTAGAGCATTTGCTGGACATGTACATTATACAACAGATTGTGACAATATATAAATATCATTGTTCAGCTGTCCATTCATCACATTAACATCATTTATAATGATATTAAAATTATTTTCTTTTATTAAAATTTTATAACCGTACATGGCCAAGAGACCTACAGAAATAATGTTCAATAAAAAAAGAAGGACAAAAGTGACATTCACTAAGAACAATTATATTCGACTTGAATACAAGCTTAACAGTCTCTAATGCTAGAATTGGAATTGGTCTTCCATCTCCACTATTAAAGAACCTTTCATCTTCTTCAAATCTCCTACTGACTTGTAGACCCTGTAATGAATTGTAAATATTAAAAAGATTTTGGATATCTAATATCCAAGTAGTAGAATCACAAATTAAGAAATTATAAGGTGTTATCATATAATTATCTTGTTCAGCAATAACTTACTTCTTTCTCGACCTGTTCGGATCCAAGAAGGTAATGTACTGAGGATAATTTCTCTTTCAGTGGCTCTACTTCTTGTAGTAGAAGTATTCCATCTGACTCTGATTGGACTTGGGTTTCTTGGTCTGACTGGGCTTGGGTGCCTTAGCACTTTGTACTTTTTTTCTTGTTCTTCTTGTTCTTCTTTCCTTTCTTAAATGGTCGACGTCTAGAAGAAGATCCTCTCACAACATTCACTGACTCCTTATAGAGCTAGTGATCCTTTTCAAAGTTCTGTAGTAACCCCAACAAATCATGGTAGTTGATCACAGGCTTTGTCATTCGAAAATGAGTAAGAAAAGGGAGGTAGAACTTAGGCAGAGAGTTTAGAATGATATCTTTCTCCAATTGCTCATGCAAGAAAAAGCCGAGCTTGCTTAAGTGCTCAATCACCCCGATCATATATAGTACATGATCAGTAACTGACGCTCCTTCCCTCATTCAAGCATTGAAGATGGCATAACTAGTCTTGTGCCTCTCAACGTCATTGGGTGTACCAAAGAACTCGTTTAATATTTGCAACATATCCTATGGCTGAGCATTTTCGAAACAATAGCTAAACTCATCATTCATTACTGCCAGCATAATATAATGAACCGTAATTTGATCATTGAGCCACTTCTGATAAATATCTCTGATCATGCTATGCATGTTCGAAGCTGGCTTCTCGAGTGCCGGATCAATCAATACATACAAGATCTATTCATGCTCTAAGACTTTTTTGAACTTTTGATACCAGCTATAAAAATTTGATCTCATTAATTTATCACTATCTAATAGTGATCAGAGCGACAAGGTGGTGGCCATAACTATAAAAATAAAATCAAAACCTAATTAGTATATGAATTGATTAAGCCTAAAGACAGATTTTAGTCTAAAGATTCTTTCACTATTTTATTCGAATTAGTAGCCTCTACCTTCAATTCGAGGAATTACACTAATTTTTTAGTAGGTACTAGAATCCAAATGAGCTGCACATGGACTCAAGGATGGCTCGGCCAACCCTTGTACACTCATGGGTAGGTTTTTAACTAATTATTTCACCAAACAATTTCTAGCATTCAATTTTACCCCAGACATCTCTTCAGCAGGCATGTGGTGCCTCCACTGAAACTTTTGGTTAGGTTCAATGATTAACATGCTAGAATTTAGTGCATCTGACATATGAGTGATCAGGTCCGAGTGTGGCTCGACCAACCTGACCATCATCAGAAAGACACAACTAAATCAACATATTATGAATGATAATTTTGATAGCCAGATGAGCACCAAGTGTGTGGCACCTTCAATGATCATCTAAACTATTGGACTCATTATCATCCAACTTAATGAGAGGCTATGATCTAGTTATTACCATAACTATTTTATTTTAGGGATCTAACAATTTTAGAAGATTTAATTAGTTGAATTGAGAGATAAGAAAAGACTTGACCAGTTAATCTTAATTTTTCCACTGACTTCACCAAGTCAGATTAAAAAAAATCAAGCATCAGCTGGTCCAGTCAACTAGTCATAAATTCTTCTACTGACTTCACCAAGTCATGAAGATGACTCAAGACAAGTTAAACTAGGGGCACCTAAATTAGTCATAGTGATATTTTAGTTAGCATGAGTCAACCTCAATCATTAAGTGATCTAATCAAAATATGATTCATCATGTTGGCCAGATAAGTAAGATCGATGGAAGAGATATGCTATTAACTCGATATAGATTCAATCTATGCGAATAGCTCTCAATTAATGACCATCGATCAAAGCTGCCATACTTACCTTAGACACCAACTAGTTAGTCATTTTCAATTTGATCAACTTATAGACTTGGGTTTGACCATGGAGTTACAATCAAAATCTATATTGATCTAATCAAAGACATGGACTTGACCAACTACAACTATTGAAATTGATCAAGAGAAGAAATTAATCCAATCAGAATTAACTTTTAATTAGATTTGATCAATTACTAACATGGTCTATTATCAATTATTTCTAACCCTGGTCTAACCCAGTTAAATGGACTTGACTCAAGCTAACCCATTAACCCATGAATTATGAAATTAATGCCTTAGATCTTTGATTCTTAAATCTAAATTGCTTAATTCTTAATTAAGTTTTGGACTCGCATGGGTTTGGGTTTGGTGTTAGAAAATATTTTCAATTTTATAAAATATTTTTATAATTAATCATCTAATAATCAAAATATTAATTTTAAATCTAATATATATTATTTAGATCTAAAATAAAGTTTTAATTTTTTTTATTATTCATCATTATGAAAAAGATCACACAGCACCCCTACACATCATAGGAGATTCCATCGAATAGGTAAATAGAGTTGGAAATCCTAATTTCTCCTATAATCGGATAACTATGAGGATCTATCCAATCAGATTACTATATTACTCAGATTCTAAATTAATTATTTAGATCTGATCTAATAATAAAAATTAAATTTTATAAAGATCAGTACAAACTTGGACAACCTTTATACTGTAAGGGGTAAACCTTACAGTAGGACAACCTTATATTAGTTTGTGCGATCAGATCTATAATTAATTTTAGATCTAAATATCATATATCAGATCTAATTCAAATTAAATTATAGATCTAAATATATGTAATATCAGGTTATATGCAAAAACTTTATGTCATAAAAAACCGCGCTCTGATACCAACTGTAGGAAAAATTGGTAGTTTAAAGCATGTATTTTTAAAATTTTACAGTAAAAAATAAAAAATTAAATATTTTAATCTTTTAAATATATTTTAAATCTAATCTAAACTATCAATTAAAGATCTATAATATAAAAAATTTATATATAAAATTTGATATAAAATAAAAAATTACATCGATTACATCAATGCTTTGAATCTGATCTAACCTTTAGATCACATTGATTGAGTTCAAAACTCATCACCTTTTCACGGATTGATGATCTCTACTACTAATAGATATGGTATGAAGTTCTTGCTGATGCCAAGCAGCTGCATAGATCATCCGGCCTCTATAGATCGTCCACTTGAAGTCTTGATTGGATCTTCCTTTGTGGGAGTGCTAGCTCGCATCGAAGGCTCTAGATGGCTGATCCAAGCTCCTTTCTTCGGATCTCTCAAACTTTTTTAGATCAAAAGATAAATCTTTACAAGGAGGTGGTGGTGTGGAAGATTGAACAAGACTCACTCTTATATTTTTTTTCTCATAAAATCTAGAGTTGAAACCCTAGATCCTACACCTCACGCCCGAAAGGAAGAACACTTTCTCTGTTTCTCCTGCAGGGAAGCCCAACCCACTCTCAACTTTTCATACCCCAACTCTCAGGTTTTTCATGCCAAAAATCACTTCTAATCTCACTCAAAATTGATCCCTTCTTGAGGGTGGCATCCCATGGAAGATAAGGATAAAGAAAAGGTAGTTTTGATTTAATTTCAAATGTTGGTTTATCCTTATCACCAATTTAAATCAAATTTGAATTAAATTTTGAATCAAACTTTATCCTCATCTTATGAACTTAGAGAGAGATGGACCAACATCAAATTGATATAAAAAATCTCATCTAAAAATACTTTATATATGGAGAAAGGTGATAGCATGAAGAGAAGAGTCCAACTCAATTTGGACTCTAGATTTTCATTCAAATTCAAACCCATTTGAATTCAAATTTATACCAACTAATTTTTAAATTAAAAATAATTAGATGTGGATATGGAAAAGCTTCTGGGTATGAAACAAATTCATGTAAAATATTTTTCTCGCGTGAAGAATAAGAGGGCGCAGAGAAAAAAGGCATAAGAGATTTAAATTCAAATTATTTTCTCATCCTATTAGATTCTTCACCCAACCAAATTAGGTTAGACTCAATTAGATCACTAAATCTAATCTAATTAGATAATAAATAATCTCAATTAAATCTTAATCAAATAAAAAATTAATCAAACTCAAGTTCTGATCAAATAAAAAATCGAACATCCTTAGCGATTAGGTCATCTCATAACCTAATCGGGTCAAACCAAATTGAATCTAATTTAATTAGATTTAATCTAAATCTCAATGCTCTATCAAATTAAGCTAATTAGTAATCTAATTACTAATCAATTTTCTTATGATTCACCAATAATTAATGAATTAATTTATTATAATTTTTGCATAGAGTTAATCATCAATCGAATTGACTATTTTATCCTAGAACGATTCTTAATCATCGATCAGCCATACGATCAATCAGAAACTTCTTCTGAGTGTAACCCTATAAGTTTGAACCTAAGTCAGTAGTATAAGAATAATCTTCCTATACCAATCAAAATGATCATCTAGCAATGACACCTGACGTCAGATAGGTTGAAAGATTGTGAAGCATCATTCAAGAACCTATTGGCATATGGTTACCGTATAATTTATCTCTTTGACCCAAATGCTCAAGGTGATCTAGGATTTAACTATCAACCCTGATATGATCTTTTATATTATATTTTAATTTTCAAAATCTATCACATGGATTATTTCGATCGATGTTTTACTGAATTGAAATACATTGATAAATTAACTCTTACTTATTCAAAGGGGTCAATTTCATCTTGACTCACATACCGACTTCTCAAGTACTTGACTGTGTCCAAAAATCTTTCATCACTGAATTAAAAATTCAAGTAGTCCGGTACCAAAGCACAGTGAGCTGCTTGCAAGTCATCATGGTGATCTCAGATCAGAGGGACACTTATACCCATTTCTTTCATGAGCTACTCTTGACAGTAGAGTGCTCAGTAGTTGATCACATTCAGTGAGATATACTCTTATATCTCATTTGCATGCTATACCAGTGTCTCTACACTCCTTGATTAAGAGGACAATCAACGTACATGGCACACAGCAACCTATATTTGATGTAGCTATCATCCTAATAACAGTATATTATTTGATCGTGAACTTAAGGTTTAAGGACTAAACGATATATCCTCTTATATCGAATCAAATAGTCCTAAAGACTTCATCACATAACAAGAGTTCAAAATAAGATGTACACAGTGATGAAAAAATCAAATAAGATTTATTAATTCAACATTCATATAGAATTACAATAATAAGCTCAACCATCAATAGACTGACGATTGATTTTGGGACATAATTTTCAACAGCTCCTTCTTTTATTTTTTTACATAAAATTAGATCCTAATATGATTTTCCATGATAAAAATCCTCCTCAAAGTGTCACATACATAAGGAGAAAAAATAAGTTGGTGTGTGGAGTGATTTGGATAAGAACAGATTCTTTTGATAAGGAATATTTTGAAATCTAATTTCAAACCTTTCTTTTATCAAAACCAAATCAGACTTGGCATTGGAGAAAGGGAGGGTGGAGGACTTCTTTGGCATGAAAAAATCTCATGCAAAAACCTCTTGAGCGTGGAGAAAGTTGGCATCAAAGTGGGAGGTGCATGGGGAGGAAGAGTCCAATCCTATGTGGACTCTAGGTTTCCTTATTTGAATCCAAATCAAATCATATTTGCTTTAACCCAAATAAAATATATGAAACCTAATCTAATTAGGTTTATAAATTTTTAATCATATCTCAATCAAATTAGAAATTGATTGAATCAAAATCCTGATCAAATCAGAGATAATTCTTCTTTAGCGATTAGGTCATCTCATAATTTAATCAGGTCAAACCTAATTGAATCTAATTCAATTAGATTTTATTTAATTCTTTTTACTTAATTAAATTGAGCTAATCAATAATTTAATTACTAATTAATCTTCTATTAATTCACTAACACTTGGTGAATAAATTTACTGTAACTTTTGTATAAGGTTAATCATCAATCGAATTGATAATTAAGCCCTTGAATGATTCTCAATTGTTGATCAGTCACATGATTAGTCAGAAACTTCTTTTGAGTGTGATCCCATAGGTTCGAACTTAAGCTGTAGCATAGAAATAAATTTTTGAATCAATCGATATAACCATCTAGCAATGATGACCCGATGTCCAGATAGATCGAATGCTAGTGAAGCAACATTCAAGAACCTATTGACATATAGTTATCGTATAATTCATCTCTTTGATCTTAATACTTAAGGATGACCTAGGATTTAACTGTTAATCTTAAATAAGTCATCCATATTATATTTCAATCTTTCAAATCCATCACATGGATTACCTGGGTCCAGATTTTACTAAATTGAAATACATTGATACATTAACTTTTATTAATTCAGAGGGGTCAATTCTATCTTGACTCACGCATCGACTTGACAAGTACTTGACTGCACTCAAAAGTCTTTCATTACTGAATTAGAAACTCAGTTAGTCTGGCACTAAAGTACAGTGAGTTACTTGCAAGTTATCATGGTGATCTCAGGTTGGAGGGACACTTATACCCATACCCTTCGCGAGCTATCTTTGACAGTAGAGTACTCTGCAGTTGGTCACATTTAGTAACGATGTACTCTTACATCTCATCTGTATACCATATCAGTATCTACATACCACTTGGTTATGAGGATAACCAACATATATGGCACACAACAACCTACATTTGATTTCACTATCGTCTTAGTATTGAAAAATATGTCCTAAAACCAATCATCTAGGTTGTAGATGATTATACTCCTACATATATATGAATTATAAAATAATAAATGTTATCTGGCAGATTCATCATAAGAAATATATCTTTCAAAATAGAACTCATATGTTATGATGAAGTCCTTAGAACTACTACTGCCAAAATGATAAAGGAGGATTTATCGTGTGGTTCTTAAATCTTTTTGGCGACTAAATGATACAATTATTATAAAGATGATAATTATATCGAGTCTAGATCATTGTGTACCATATTAGTTGGTTGTCCTCTTAACCAAGATGTGTGGTGATACGGATATGGCATATGGGTGATAAGGAGGAGTATATTTCACTGAGTGTGACCACTTTCAGAGCACTCCACTGTCAAAGACTGCTCTGATGGGATATGAGTATAAGTATTCCTCGAACTTGAGGTTATCTCGATGACTTACAAGCAACTCACAATACTTTGGTGTTGGACTATTCAAATTTCTAATTCGGTGATGGAAGATTTTTGGGTATAGTCAAGTACTTGTGAAGTCTGAGTGCGAGTCAAGATGGGATTGACCGCTCCAAGTAAAATTGGAGATGATGCATCACTATATTTTAATTTAACAAAATTTTGGTCAAAATAGTCCTAGTAAGGAGTCACAAAATTTTTAAGGTTGAGACACAATGTGGATCACTCTTCCTGGGTTGACAGTTTACCCTTTGTCGTCCTTGAGCATCAAGTGTCAAAGGGATGAATTATACGGTAATTATATCCACATGGGTTCTAGAGTGTTACTGGACATACGTTTGGCCTTTCCGGATGTCGGATCTCATTACTAGATGGTTACATCAATTAATATAGAAATTATTCTTGTGCTATCGGTTTAGGTTCAAACCTATGGGGTCATACACATAGAAGTATCTGTCTGATCAAATGGCTGATCGACGATTATGAATCATTAAAGGATTTAATTATCAATTTAATTGATGATTAATCCTATGCAAAGATTGTAATAAATTATTGATTAACAGTTGATAAATTAAAAAATAATTAATTAATAATATAATTATGAATTGGCTCAATTTGATTGAGCAATGGGGATTAGATTAGATCTAATTGAATTAGATTCAATTAGATTGGTTTTGGATTAATTGGATTCATCCCTATTGAATAATAGGACTTGTTTCAATTGATCTCAGGGATCTAAAATTAAATTAATGAGATTAGTTTGATATAGACTTTGATTGGATAAAATTCTATTGGATAATAAGCTTGATTGGATCAAGCCCTATTATCAAATAGCTTCCCTGATATCCATCAAGAATCAATCTCTGGATCAATGGGATTTTAATCTAACTAATTCCAAAATCGATTGGAGCTTAATATATTTTATAATTGGGTTGGGACCCAATTAGTTAGTTTGTTATAACTAATTTCTACGTTAGTTAGGATAGGGTCCAAGAATTGTTAGAATTTGATCAAGATCTTGAATCCTATTTGGAATAGGACTAAACCCAAACCAACCCATGTGATATTTAATCTCCATGCCACAATCCTTTGACTGTGAGAAATCCTCACACCCCATGAAAAAGTGTCGCACCCCTCTCCTCTCTTCCTTCCGTGAAAAAGAAGGCATCCCTCCCTTCTTCTTGTCGCCCAAAAATAAGGAGGGGGCATCCAAGAGTTGGATGCCCCAACATCCCTCACACCAACATCCTCTTTCTTCTCTTCTTCTTAGAGATTTTTGTGAGGCTTTGCTTGCTGATTTTTGAGCATCAAAAATAGACTTCTCTGCTGGTTATACAGCAGAAAATTGGAGAAAAAAGTTCTTCCTAAAGAGAGAAAGATCAAGGAAAAAGAAGGATTTTCTTTCTTGTGCGCAGCGTTGAAGAAGAAAGAATTCTTCTTCTATTTTTTTTATTTTTTGTTAAGATAAAAATTAGATTAGATCTAATTTTTAACATAAAAATTTAGAGAAAAAATATCAAAAAAAATTGGTTCGGCATTTGGAGCTCCCTAGAGTTCTAGATCAAGGAAGAAGAAGGATCTTTTTTCTTGTGCATGGCCTTGAAGAAGAAGGAGTTCTTCTTCTATATTTTTCTTTCATTTTTTTTAAGATAAAAATTAGATTAAATTTAATTTTTAATATGAGAATTTAGAGAAAAAATATCAAAAAAATTTGGTTGGGTGTAAGAGGCTTCCTAGAGTTCTAGATCAAAGAGAAAAAGGGAGAAGAAGAGAGAAGAACGATTCTTCTCTTGGATCTCTCTTTTGGATTCTTTTAGGGCTCAAGATCTTTTATAATTTTTAGCATGAAAAATCAGATTAGATCTGATTTTTATCATAAAAAATTAGAGAAGAAAAGTTCTTCTTAAGGGTGTGAAAGGAAGAGAGAAAGGTTCTCTCTTATGCATGAAAAATTGAGAAGAAAGGGTTCTTCTCTTGATTTCTATTGTAGAGATCTGATGCATGGATACAGAAAGAAAAGGAGAGGATCTCCTTATTCTTCATCTTCATCATATTCTTTTTAGATCAGTCAAAGGATGGTGTCTTCGTGAGCTAGCACTCCTGAAGAGATCGATCAGCCCAAAGGCTTCGTGTGGATACTCATAGAGACCGAAGCGTGTGCAGCTGTCAAGCATCATGAAGATCTATCTACCACAGATTTCAGATATGGTGATCTGCTACCCATTCTTAGATATGAAGTTTTGAATTCAATTAATATTTAAATATGATCTAAATATAAATTAGATATGTTCTATACTTGTTGAATTTTAGATTTCAGATGTGTATACATACATATTAGTTTATGTGATACATCCTATATGGTGATTTAAATTTGATCTATGCATGCATTGTAGATTAAATTATTTAATCTATGTATGTTCTGCTGTAAAATTTTTAAAAATGCATGCACATCACCCACCATGCTTCCCTTCAAATGGTATCAGAGCGAGGTTCATTATGACATGAATATATATGCATGTAGAGTTGAAATCTAGATTTAGCAATGCATGAGATGTATTATGATCTAATTTTAGATATAATCTAATATAAAATCAGATCTAATATAATTTAGATTAGATCTAAATTTTTGCATATATAATATGTGAATTAGATTAGATGTTCTGAGTAGCAAAGTACTCAGATTGGGTAATCACCAGGTCGTCCGGTCATAGGATCAAGTAGGGTTATATGATCTTTTTTTTTCATTCAATGGGCTACTCTTCATGGCGTGTAGGTGTGCCACTGTGAGATCCCATGAAGAAGAAAGTGAAAGGAGAAAACTTACTTTTCTGCAAAATTCTAGATGTTGAAACTCTAGGATTTGTTGTATATGATACAAAGTATGAATTATATGAAAAATAAAATATCTAATCTATATGATTAAAATTATTTTAATCATAAAAATAAAATTTAAAATCATAAAATATTTAGATATGATCTAAAATTTATTATGATTGATTTTATTTCAGTTTATGTGAGAATTTTTAGATCTGAAACTATATGATACTTATTGGCAAGTCAACTGAGCCGACTAATTTTAAACTGAGTCAACCCAGTCTTCTGGTTTAATCGATTCAGTGCTGACTGATCTGACCTAGTTGACTCAGGTCAAATAGTAATGGTTATTATTCATGATCAGTTAGTCGAACAAGTATCAGACTTAGTCGACCCACTGAAGTGAGCCAACTCAATTCAGGGTTGAGCCGATCTAGTTTTCAAACCAAAAAAAATTTACATAAAATTAATGTAAAATTATTTTATAAAATTAAAATGATTTCAATTAATAATCTTAATCCATGTTAATGCTATACTTAATTAAGAATTAAGAAATATATTTTAGATCTAGAATTGTGATTAAAGATCTAATGATATTGCATAAAATATGGGGCATGAATTAGCTTAAATTAGGTCCTTTCAATTGGATTAGACCTAAGATTAGAATCAAAGACTTAATGGACTAGAAAGAGTAGATGATCAAATCTAACCAATAGTTAATTTAGATTAGATCAAGGGTACTTTAGATCAAACACAATAGTTATAGTTGATCGAGTCTATATCTTTGATCAAACCAAATAGACCTTAATTGAGGTTCAAAGGTTGAGCTCGAGTCATTAGGCTGCTTAGATCATTAGGTGACTCGAGTTGACTCATGTTGTTAAGATTAATCAGTATGACTGATTTAGGTGTCCTAGACCGACTTATCTCTAATCCTTCTCATGACTCGATAAAGTCAGTGGGAGGATCTACGACATGTCGGTTGGATCCACTAGTCACTAGTCCTTTTCATGACTTGATAAAGTCAGTGAGAGGATTTATGATTTGTAGGTCGATTAATATTTTATAAAATAAATTAACCAAATCTTCTAAATTATTAGATCTATAAAATGAACTAGTTATGGGGATAACTAGATCATAGCCTCCCATTAAGATGTGTGATAATGAGTCTAATATTCTAAATAAGCATTGGAGGTGCCACATGCCTGGTGTCTATTACGTATTAAAATTATCATCCATTATATGACCATCTTATTGTACCTTCAGATCAATGTTCAGGTTGGTCGAGCCATACTTGGGTCTGGATATCTGTTTTGTTGGATGCACTTGATGTTGTCATGTTAATGATTAGACCTAATCAGAATTTTCAGTGGAGGCATCACATGCCTGCTGAAGGGATATCTGGAGCAAAATCTGATTGCTAAAAATTATTTGGAGAAATATTTAGTTATGAACCTATCTATGATGCACTAAGGTTGACCGAGCCACACTCAGGCCTGAATGCAGTCTGTGTGGATTCTAGCACCCACCAAGGAATTAAAGAATTCCTCAGATTTGAGATAGAGGCTACCAATTTGTATAAAATAGTGAGAGAATCTTTAGACTAAAGTCCAAGTCTTTAGGCTTAAAATAATTCATATACTGATAAGTCAATTGTTCTCTTTTCAGAAATGGCTAAAAAATTATCGCTCTCTTCACTATTAGACAGTGAAAATATTATCAGACCTAACTTTGATAGCCAGTATCAGAAGTAAGTATAGTTTTTGGATAAATTGACCAAGAAGTCTCAGGCTAATCCAAACAGATTTAAAAGAAAAATCAATAAATGATTGCTGGTCAAGATAGTTATATGATAACTCTTTGAAGTTTTTCTATTGATAATCCTACTATCAGGGTATAGAATACTGACAGTATAAGTCATGTTTGCAAATAGTTGTAAAAGACTTCAGGATAGTAGAAGATTTGAAAATGGCAAAAGAGTCTTGAATGTAAGACATGAAAGTCTGTTCCAGTCTTAACATTAGGAATCATCGAGCTTGTTCTCAATCTTAAAGATGTCATTTTAAGTAATTATCACTATTGTTCAATCTTAACATTAGGAATCATCGAGCTTGTTCTCAATCTTAAAGATGTCATTTTAAGTAATTATCACTATTGTTCAATCTTATTGATGGTGTCAATAAGTATGATTATTGTAATATCATTATGAATGATACTATAATAATAAGTGGATAATTGAAAATGACATAAACTCAGTACCATAACCTGTTGGTGTAATGTACACGTCTGACTAGCATCCTAGATTAGATAATATCACTAAAGCCTACTTTTGGCATAGTTGACTTAATCATCTTTTATTGAAAAAGGTGAATGAGCCAGTGATGTTCTGAGCTTAGTACATATTGATGCATTTACACTCATGAATATTAGTGCCAAAAGAAGACTTTACTACTTCATTAAATCTCTAACGATCTATCTTGATATGGGTGCATCTTGCTTATGAAGCACAAATTCGAGTCGATTGAAATATTCAAACGATTCCATAATGAGGTAGAAAAATGAACTGCAAAGAGTATTAGAATTCATTGATTTGACTGATGAAGTGAATACCTTTACAGTAAGTTTTGATATATCTTGGAGAAAAATAGATTCTCTCTTAATGGACCTCTCCTGGGACATCACTCTTTTTAAAAGGATATCTAAAAGGAGGAATTGAATCTTGTTAGACATGGTTCGATCCACTATAAGATTTGCTGATCTGCCTGAGGTTATGTTTTAGAGACTACTTGATATGTGCTCGAGAACATTCTAAGCAAATTGGTCACCAAAACTCCATATGGGATATGGACTTGAGTAATTCGATACTCTCTTACTTTGACATTTGGGGTGTTAAGCTCATATAAAATGTTCACAAACTGACTAGCTTAGATCTTAGTCTGATAAATATTATTTTAGAGATATTTCTTCTACCTTTCAGATGGACATGAGATGTTCATGAATCTTAAGGCATTCTTTTTGGAAAAGAAGTTCCTTGGTGAAAGAACTGATGCAATTAAGAGCAAACTTGATGAAACTTGATAGGTAAAGAACCGACTCTGATACAAACCAACAGAATCAGAATTGATTAGATCAAATCCAGAGCTCGATATAAAGGCATCTTTGAATAGATACAGTATAGTACCATATCAGCCAAACAGATATTTCGATTTCTAAGTTCGGGATGGAGATTTGATCTCCCATACAGATGCATGCAGGGATCTAACATTGAGAAGTGGCTTGGAACCATTAAATCTGAAATGAAGTCCATGAAGATCAATGATGTATGGACATTCATTGATTCACCTGAAGGGGTAAGACCCATAAAGTGTGAGTGGATTTTAGATGGATAAGAGGTGCAGACAGAAAGGTGGAGACCTATTAATTCTATCTAATTGTTAAAATATTTCATCAAAGTTATAGTGTTGACTATGATGAGAAGTTTTTCTTATAGCAATCCTCAAGTCCATTGAATTGAATCAAACTTCTCGAAGTTGGAATATACATTTTGAACATATAGTTTTGTTGAGAACGAAACAAAATTCTGTATGTACAAATGGGCTATTAATTCTGTAAAAGTATTCTTTGTGTTGTTTGGATAAATTTTCTTAATCGAAAATGACATCCCTATATTACAGGGAATATAAGCTTGGTTGTCATCTCCGTTCTCCATAAAAATTTGGAAGATTATTAGAACCATTCTTAAATATTTGTAAAGTACTAAGAACAAATGATTCATTTATGGAGAATCTGACTTAAAACTTATAAAATATTGATTTTAGTTTCTAGTCAGATCGAAATGACAAAGTTATGTCAGGTTATATTTTTATACTATAAAGAGGAGTGATATGCTAGAAAAATTTCATGCAATATTCAGTAGTCAGTTTTATTTGCGATACAGAGTTCTTTGTGGTATTTGATGCTGAAGAAAAAATTATTTGGTTATGAAAATTTATCAGTGAGCATGGAGTGGCACCCTCCATTGATGGTCCAGTCTTTTTATATTGATAGTAGTACTGGAGCCATAGCTCAAGCTGAAGAATCGATGCTCCATCTGAAAACCAAACACTTTCTGCATTGCTATTACCTTGTTTGATAAGATCGAAATAAAGTCGACCTTAGAAAGATCGACTTAAAGAAGAATTTGACCAACTCATTGACTAGAGCAATCGGATCTAATGAGTTCGATGATCTAAAATGGAAGATAGATATTTGATATCGATCTGATTGGCTTTAGTCTAAGTGAGAGTTGTTGAAAAATATATCCTAAAGCCAATCATCTAGGTTATAGATGATTATGCTCCATACATGTATATGAATTATAAAATGATAAATGTTATCTGACAAATTCATCATAAGGAATATATCTTTCAAAATAGAACTTATATGTTATGATGTTCTTAGAACTACTACTACCAAAACGATAAAGGAGGATTTATCGTGTGGTTCCTAAATCTTGCTTGTGACCAAATGATACAATTATTACAAGGACGATAATTATATCGAGTGTAAGTCATTGTGTGCTATATTAGTTGATTGTCCTCTTAACTAAGACATGTGATGACACGGGTATGGCATATGGATGATATGTAGGAGTATATTTCACTGAGCATAACCACTTCAGAGCACTCTGCTGTCAAGGGCTGCTCTGACGGAATGTGGGTATAAGTATCCCTCGAACCTGAGGCTATCTTGGTGACTTACAAGCAACTCACTATGCTTTGGTGCTGGACTATCCAAATTTCTAATTTGATGATGGAAGGTTTCTGGGTATAGTCAAGTACTTGTGAAGTCTGAGCGCGAATCAAGATGGGATTGACTGCTCTAAGTAAAATTGAAGATGATGCATCACTGTATTTCAATTCAGCAAAACTTTGGCCAAAGTAGTCCTAGTGAGGAGTCACAGGATTTTTGAGGTTGAGACACAATGTGGACCACTTTTTTTGGGTTGACAGTTTACCTTAGTCATCCTTGAGCATCAAGTATCAAAGGATGAATTATATGGTAACTATATCCATATGGGTTCAAGAGTGTTGCTGGCATACATTTGGTCTATCCAGACATCAGGTCCTATTGCTAGATGGTTACATCGATTAGTATAGAAATTATTCTTGTGCTACCGATTTAGGTTCGAACTTATGGGGTCACACACATAGAAGTATTGTCTGATTAAATGACTGATCGACGATTATGAATCATTGAAAGATTTAATTATCAATTTGATTGATGATTAATCCTATGCAAATATTGTAATAAATTATTTACTAATGATTGATAAATTAGAAGAATAATTAATTAATAATATAATTATTAATTGGCTTAATTTGATTGAGCAATGGGGATTGGATTAGATTTAATTGAATTCAATTCAATTAGATTGGTTTTAGATTGATTGGATGCATCCCTATTGAATAATAGGACTTGTTCTAATTAATTTGGGATCTAAAATCAAATTAATGAGATTAGTTTGATATAAGCTTTGACTAGATCAAATCTTATTGGATAATAGGCTTGATTGGATCAAGCCTATTATCAAATAGCTTCCCTGATATCCATCAAGAATCAATCTCTGGATCAATAGAGTTTTAATCTAACTAATTTCAAAATAGATTGGAGCCTAATATATTTTATAATTGGGCTAGGATCCAATTAGTTAGTTTGTTATAACTAATTTCTAAGTTAGTTAGGATTGGATCCAAGAATTAGTTAGAATTTGATCAAGATCTTGAATCCTATTTGGAATAGGACTAAACCAAACTAACCCATGTGATATTTAATCTCCATGCCACAACCCTTTCACCATGAGAAATCCTCATGCCCCATGAAGAAGTGCCGCGCCCCTCTCCTCTCTTCTTTCCATGAAAAAGAGGCATCCCTCCCTTCTTCTTGTCCTCAAAAATAAGGAGGGGGCATCCAAGAGTTGGATGCCCCAACATCTCTCATGCCAACACCCTCTTTCTTCTCTTCTTCTTAGAGATTTTTGTGAGGCTTTGCTTGCTGATTTTTGAGCATCAAAAAGAGCTTCTCTCTGGTTATATAATAAAAATTGGAGAAGAAAAGTTCTTCCCCAAGAGAGAAAGATCAAGAAAGAAGAATGGTCTTCTTTCTTGTGCACAGCCTTGAAGAAGGAGTTCTTCTTTCAGATTTTTTTTTTAATTTTTTTTAAATAAAATTAGATTAGATTTAATTTTTAACATAAAAATTAAAAAAAATATTAAAAAAATTTGGTTGAGCTTGTAGGGCTTCCTAGAGTTCTAGATCAAGAAAGAAGAAGGGTATTCTTTCTTATGCGCAGCCTTGAAGAAGGAGTTCTTCTTTCAATTTTTTTTTATTTTTTAAGATAAAAATTAGATTTAATTTAATTTTTAACATAAATATTTGAAGGAGAAATATCAAAAAAAATTGGTTGGGCATAAGGGGCTTCCTGGAGTTCTAGATCAAGAAGAAAAAAAGAGAAGAAGAGAGAACTATTCTTCTCTTGGGACTCTCCTTTGGATTCTTTAAGGCTCAAGATCTCCTATGATTTTTAGCATAAAAAATTAGATTAGATATAATTTTATCATAAAAAATTAGAGAAGAAAAGTTCTTCTTAAGGGTGTGAAAGGAAGAGAGAAAAATTCTCTCTTATGCGTGAAAAATTGAGAAGAAAGGGTTCTTCTCTTGATCTCTATTGTAGAGATCTGATGCATGGATCCAGAAAAAAAAGAGAAGGTCTCTTTATTCTTTATCTTCATCATATTCCTCTTAGATCAGTCAAAAGATGGTATCTTCGAGAGCTAGCACTCCCGAGGAGATCGATCAACCCAAGGGGTTCGTGTGGATATCCGTAGAGGCCGAACGCGTGTGCAGCTGTCAAGCATCATGAAGAACCATCTACCATGAATTTCACATGCGGTGATCTGCTACCCGTGCTCTGGTATGAAGTTTTGAATTTAATTAATATTTAGATATGATCTACATATAAATTAGATATGTTCTATACTTGCTGAATTTTAGATTTTAGGTATGTATACATGCATATTAGTTTATGTTATAGATCTTGTATGGTGATTTAGATTTGATCTATGCATGCATTGTAGATTAAATTGTTTAATCTATATATGTTCCACTATAAAATTTTTGAAAATGCATGCACAATACCCACCACACTTTCCTTCACTTAGTAATAGCGTATCATTTGGTCATGAACCAATTTAAGGATTATACGATAAATCCTCCTTTATCGATCAAAGTAGTCTTAAGAACTTCATCACAACATAGGAGTTTGTTAGAAGATGTAATCTTGTGATGAAATAGACCAAATAACTTTTATTATTTATCAATTCATATATATTTATAATTAGCACAATCATCAAACGATTGGCTTTACGACATATTTTTCAACACAGAATGCTTTAGCCAACTCTAGTCGACGTTATTCACATCGAGAGGAACAACCGGCACCGCAAGTTGAATCGAGATCTTCCCACCCAATCATGATGGTAGATCAACAACAGTTTAGCATGTTGCCACGATAAGTGCAAACCTTAATGACCTACCTTCCAAAGCATCCAGCAAGCAGTGACGAAGCAACCACAACAACCTGAGGAGCAAGATCCACATGCTACTCCATCCTGGCACAATGACAATCTTAGCCTACTCGACAGTGTCATCACCTCGATCCTCTAGCCCGACGAGCTTCCCCTTGACACTGAAGTTTGAAGCTGGAGAAGTGCCATTGGTCCCCATCTAGATGGTCAGATGAGGATTCAACTTCGAGTTACTCGCAACATCATAGGTGATTCCCATTGATTGGATGATTATGATCGAAAGCTCCAGAAATAGAATCGGTGACTTGCTGAGTTACAAGAGGACCACAGAGGCCAGATAGATGGCCTCAAGTTCAATACTTGTCCTCCATTTTTGAGAAAAATCATGGAAGAAGTAATCTCCATTAAGTATAAAATATCGCATTTGGAGCCTTACAATAGCTCTTCGGATATGCTCGACTGCCTAAAAAGCTATAAGGCTCTCATGATGATTCAAGGGGCAACTGATGTCTTGCTCTGTCTTGCTTTCCTAACAACTCTCATAAAGTTTGCTTGAATTTGATACTCAGGTCTACAACTGGACACCTTCCATTCTCTTGAATGACTAGAGATGTAGTTCGTGGTGCACTCAGCAGCAACAAAAGGCAACCACAGAACTCTGACAGCCTCTTCTCGATCTAGCAATGGAAAAAGGGAGTCCTTGAGGGACCATGCAGCATACTTCATGTTGGGATCCACAACAGGCCAAGTCAGGGAAGTTCGCAGAAGAAAAGCCCGAGATGTGAAGAGCCCATGAATCACAGCCAGAGGACCTAAAGCACATGGCTCAGGGGGCTTGTAGCGCACGACCCAAGCCAGTTACAGCACGCGCGGCCCAGGCATGCGACCTGTAGTTCATGTGGCCTAATGGGGCCTGCTGCAAGCTGGGCTAGTGTGTGGGCATGTAGCCCAATCGAGCACGCAACCTAGGACATGCGGGAGCGCACGCATGCGGCCTGTGCATGGGAGCATGCGTGGTGCCAGTATTTGGCACAGTCCATGATGGACCGCATAGGAAGTCATGGTCCATGCGACCTCTATGGACCACCATAGTGCAGGAGACAAATATTGTGGTGCATGGGAGCCCTTTGCACAATCTGATGGTTCAGAATGCATAGATGCATGATCTTATGCGATCAGAGGGCCAAAGAAACTTGCGGGAGAGATCCAATGACTGAAAAAGTTTCAGAGTCCTTTTTAAAGCTTATTTTTGATATAGACTGAGTTTTGGGCTTATAAAAGAGGTCTGACAGCCTGTGGAGAGATGCGCATCTTAGCAAAGGTCAGAGAGAGACTGTAAGTGGTTGAGAATACCCAAGAGCTGGCATCAAAAGTAGCTTGGCATGTGCAGTTATAGAGGCAACCAAGAGTATCTTAGAATTATTGTGGAAGTGGCTATGAGTGTAGAGGCTAAGACTGAGGCATGATGTAGCAGTTGAGAGCATCACAGGAAGCGTCCAAAGATGTCGAGGATCCTGACTCGATAAATCTATGGGAGGGTCTCTTTGGAGAATTTTGTGAGAGCTTTTATAACAATTGTGTGTCTTATTGAGAGAGGTTTGTGTATGAGAGTTGAGAGGATGTGATTTTCTCTTGTACTTATTTTCTTCTTTTATAGTGAAGCTTGCATGCCCCGTGGAGGTAACCTTTGGATTGATCTATGTATTTGATTATGTCTCTTTTTATTTCTTCTTTCTTTCTACTACAATAAGTGTACCAGACTCCAATAATTGATATCAGAGCCATGTGGTTCCAGAGAGTCAGGTGATACTAGAGTGTCAGGTTGTCCGGGTTGTGATAGTGTTGATCAGGATTGAAGAAGATGAAGAAATCAAGCTCAATCAAGATATTGATCAATGCTCTCTTATGCAAGAAAAAATCGTCTACCATAGAAGATGCCAGTGGAAGCCCAGTGTGAGGTGAAGCTCCAGATGAAGATGGATCAGACATGAGACGGGAGACTTGGAAGGATGATAAGCGACGTCGCCAAGAGGCTATCCCGAGCAGATCTCAAGTCATATAAGATGGAGATAGGATCGAGTGATCTGGCTCAACTTTCATGTTTGTCCATCCATGAGTAGCAGACGTATACCCCAGGGCATGGGGATGAGAAGATTCAAAAGCTCTTAAAGTCAGATGGAGGTCGAATGTCGAGTCGAGATGGAGATTATTGAGATTTGGCACCTTAAATTTGATCTATAGTAGCCCAAGATAAAGAACTCCACAGAAGAAAAGCTCGAGATGTGAAGAGTCTATGAAAGCATGGCCTAGGTGCATGGCTTGTAGCATGCGCGGCCCAGTGGGGTCTGCTGTGTGCTAGGCCAGCGCGCAGGCGCATGGAGGCATGGATCCAGTCGGACGTGCGGCCCAAGACATGCTAGAGCACACACAGTGCTAGTATTTGGCATGGTCCATGATGGACTGCATGGGAAGTCATGGTCCATGCGACCTTTGTAGACCACCGTGGTGCAGGAGCCAAATATCATAGTACACAGGAGCCCTTTGCATGATCTGACGGCCTAGAATACATAGATGCACCATCTTATGCGATCGGAGGGCCAGAAAAGCTTGTGGGAGAGATCCAATGGTTGGAAAGGTTTCGAAGTCCTTTTCAAAGCTATTTTTGATACAAATTGGGTTTTGAGCCTATGAAAGAGGCCTGATGGCCTGTGGAGAGGTGTGCATCTCAGTGAGGGTCAGAGAGAGATCGTGAGTGGCTGAGAGTGCCCAAGAGCCGGCATCAGAAATAGCTTGACATGTGCAGCTACAAAGGCAGTCGAGAGTGTCTTGAAATAGCCGTGGGAGTAGCCGTAAGTGTAGAAACAGAGACTGAGGCATGATATAGTGGCTAAGAGCATCACAGGAAGCATTCAGAGGCATCAAAAATCCTGGTTCGACAGGCCTATAAGAGGATCTTCTTGGGAGATTTTGTGAGAGCTTTTATGAGAGTTGTGCTTCTTGTTAAGAGAGATTTATGTATGAGAGTTGAAAGGGTATGAACTTTTTTTGTACTTATTTTTTTTTTCATAGTAAAGTTTGCATGCCCTGTGGAGGTAAGTCTTGGACTGATCCACGTATTTGATTGTATCTTTTTTATTTCTTCTTTCTTTCTGCTGCAACAAGTGATACCAGATTTGCAACACTTCAATACTATCACATTGGAGATTCATAATCTGAATGAAGCTGTGGCCATGTCTGCCATGAAGAGAGGACTATGAAGGTCTAGATTGACCTTTTCTTTGGATAAGAAGTTTTCGAAGATCTACTCTGAGCTCCTCTCTCAAGTGCTAAAATACGCTCGAATGGAGGATGAAGCAACTAATTGGTGAGAAGTCAGAAAAGAAAGTCCCCCAAGAAGAAGCGAGCTTAGGTAGAGCCTAGTAGAATCACACTGGGAAGGAAGCTCTCCATGATGATGAAGCCCTAGGCTGAAGAGTTCGACCTATAAGATCGATAAGTTCGATAGGTACACCACTCTTTTAGCATCTCATAAACAAATCCTCATAGAGATTGAGGGATAAAAATACCTTTAGAGGCCTTGGCCAATGAAGACCCTCCAACGGCATGCGACCATAAGAAGTACTGCTGGTTCCATCGAGATCATGACTACAACATGGAGGACTGCATCCAATTGAAAAAAGAGATAGAGGCTCTGATAAGGCATGGCTATCTTGAAAAGTTCATCCATGATCATGAAGCTCGAGCAATAATTGACCACTCAACTTGATCATAGGCTGATAAGGGGACAAGCAACCAACTGATGGCTAGCGTAATCCACATGATCTTTAAAGGCACAAATTTTGAAAAAATGGGGAGCTTAGAGCATGCTCCAAAGAGGTAATGGAATGATAATGTTATTTCTTTTTCTGACAATGATGCATGGAGAATTCAAACATTTCATAATGATGTTGTTGTCGTTTCAATGACAATAGTAAACTATGATGTAAAAAGGGTCCTGGTGGATAATGGAAGTTTAGCCATGTTATTCTATGATGCATTCTTTCAAATGAAATTGCATGTGGATCAACTAAAGAGGGTAAATACTCCCTTGATAAGGTTCTCTGGTGACTCGTTGAAGGTAGAGGGGGATCGAGATTGTCCTCTCGATCACTGTGGGATGAGAACCTCGACAAGCTTCTATGCAGTTGACCTTTATTGTCATCTACATACCTTTGACCTATAATGTAATACTAAGTCGACCTTGTCTAAATGCACTCTGAGTAGTCGTGTCAACCTAACACCTACTCGTCCACTTCTTAACAAACAAGGGGGTAGGCAAGATGCAAGGATATCAACATCTTGCTTGGCAATGCTTCATGACGATAATAAAAGAAAAAAAGAAACAAGAAGCTCTACCAATTGAAGGATTGGATCTTTAAGATGTAGAAAATTGAGACAAACCTACTGAGCAACTAGCCTCGATCTTGCTCTAAGATGAGGATCCTATAAAGACTATACAAATCAGGTCGCTATTGACCACTGATTGACTTCTAAGTTTCTTATACAAAAATATGGATATCTTCATCTGATCTACCTCAAATATATCAGGAATCCCCCTCAAGTAATTATTCATAAGTTAAACATTGATTCGGTGCACAGACGATTCAACAGAAGAAGAGGAGCATTGCTCTAGAGAGGTAATAAGCCATCGATGAAGAAGTGAATAAGCTACTGACCGTTGACTTTATTCAGAAAGTGCATTCTCCAGAGTGGCTAGTCAATATCGTCATGGTCAAAAAGGCCAAACAAAAGTGAAGAATTTGCATTGACTATACTGACTTAAACAAGAACTATTCCAAGGATAGTTTCTCTCTCCCTCAGATTGACTAGCCATTGGATGTGATGTCGGGCCACAAATTACTGAGCTTAATGAATTTCTTTTCTGGATACAACTAGATTTAGATAGTCCCCAAAGATGAGAAAAAAATAACCTTTATAATCGAAAAATGTCTGTACTACTACAAGGTCATACCATTTGGGTCAAGAATGTTGGAGCTACTTATCAATGACTCGTTAGCAAGATTTTCAATGATCAAATTAGCCAAAACATAGAGGTTTACATTGATGATATGCTGGTAAAGAACATTAAAGTCAACAAACATATAAGTGACTTGAAAGAGGCTTTCACCACATTGAGATGGCTTCAGATGAAGTTGAACCTGAATATGTGCACCTTTGGTGTCACCTCGAAAAAGTTTTTGGCTTTATGATCATGAGGCAAGGAATCAAGGCCAATCCGAAAAAGATACAATCAATTCTCGACATGAAGTACTCAACTTTGAAAAAGAGGTCTAACATCTGATCGGATACCTCATGGACCTAAGTTAGTTCATCTTAAAATTAGTGGAAAAATGCCACCTTTTTTTTTAAAGTCCTTCAACAAATAAAGGATCTCTTCTAGTCGGCCGAATATCGAAAAGCCTTTGCAAAGCTAAAGAAGTACTTGGGTGCACCTCTACTACTAACAAAGCTCCATGAGGAGAGACCCTGCACATGTATCTTGTGACTTCGACAAAAGCCGTCAGTTCAGTCTTGATCCGAGAAGATGATAAGAAAGTGCAGAAGTCTATCTACTACGTGAGTTGAGTACTGTATGGTGCTGAGATGAAGTACTCTTGGGCAAAGAAGATGGTCTATGCTCTCGTCAACTCAGTATGATGACTAAGGTTCTATTTCCAAGTGCACTCTGTTGTGATCTTGATTGACCAACCATTGATAGCCTTGCTGCAGTGGCCAAACACCTCTAGAAGAATGGCCAAGTGGACGATCAAATTTAGTGAATTTGACATCTCTTATCAATCTCGATCATCAATGAAAACTCAGATTTTGGCCAACTTTATTATCGAATGCATCATTTTCGAGGATAAAGCACTATAGACGAGTCTGATGGGCAAGTCTCCAAGCCCATCGATCTAGATTTGGCACATTGATGGTGCCTTAAACTCCCAATGGAGCGGACCAAGCTCGCTTGACCAATTCAAAAGGAGTGGTGACTGAGTCTACCCCTCGATTCTCCTTTAATGCTTCTAATAATTAGGCTGATTATGAAGCTCTACTGCCAGACTTGAGAATCATCGAAGAACTCGAGGTAAGGATATTGAACACTTTCATCGACTCATAGTTGGTGGCTGGATAAGTCCGGGATGAATTTGAAGCCCGAGATCCTACTATGATGAGGTATCTCCAAAAATTACAAGCTTTAAGATCAGATTTTGACTACTTTAAAATTGCCTACATTCCAAGATCAAAAAATATTTGGACGGATGCCCTATCCCATCTCACCACCTCAGGATATGATGGACTCAAAAAAGCATATATAGAACATCTTGAGAAATCAAGCATCAATAGCATAGAGAAGTTCTACTGATGGAGCATGAACTGAGCTGGATAGACCCCATCATCAGCTAACTAGCTAATAGATGGAGTTCTTCTCGATAATCCTTCGAAAGCACAGTGGTTGAGATAAACAACACCTCGCTACATGCTTTTGGAAGAAAAACTATAAAAAAATTATTTTCTTTATCTCTAGTCAAATGTCTTCACCCATTCGAAGTCGACTATATCCTCTGAGAGGTATATGAGGATATATGTAAAAATCACCTAGGGGACAGATC